>NW_006408686.1:5121151-5137798 GCF_000296735.1 Chrysochloris asiatica
CAGTTCTGACTCATAGCGACCCTGTACAGGGTTTCCAAGGCTGTAAATCTTTACGGGAGCAGAAAGCCTCATCTTTCTCCTGCAGAACTGCTGGTAGTTTCGAACTGCTGACCTTGAGGTTAGCAGCCCGATTTGTAACCACTACGCTTGGGCCTCATGTTTTTCCTTCAGTTCCAATGGCCTATTAAATCCCAGGCTTTAGGCAGATATTCACAGGAAAATTACCAAATCCAACACTCACTTTTCCTTTGCTGGATACATATTTTCTTTTCTTTTTTGTTCTGTAAGGAATCGCTGCCAACTCAGCTGTGCATTAAAAGAAATGGCATTTTTATTTTATCAGCAATTTTAAATGTATTGTGCTGGAGTTTCTCTGATATTCCGTCTGCCACAATGCCAAATTTGAAGTCAGACCACTTAGATTAATTGTAAATACTGCACTATTATGTCAAGACTTGTTTTTTTTGCCTATTATTTTATTCTTCTATTTACTGTAACTTCATTTGTATTCCTCTCTTCTTAACTTTCATAGAGAGATTGATTTTTTTTCCTTCTGCTGATTTGAAAACTGAAGCATCCATTCTTGTTTCTAGTAGTTAAGACTAATTTGTGTCTGTTTTTCCCTGTAAATGTAAATTTATCCATACAGCTTTCTCCCTCTTCTGCTTCTTTACCCTCAAACTGCCTTTTTGGTATTTCTTAGAGTTTGGATTTGGAATTGTATGGGTATACAGTTTTGGCATTCTTTGTGTATCATTAATTAGTTTGGTCACTATTGCTTCCCATATATCACGAGTGTCTTCCCTATTTCTTTCTTGCAGGAATTCTACCTCTAAGATTATTTTAAAGTAGGTCTTTGTGGAACTGTATATATGAAAATATCTTTATTTACCCTCATATTTAAGTGATGGTTCTGCTGGGCAGAAAGTTCTCTTGAGTCCCAAGTGTTTCTTTGTGGCACTGTAGGATAAGCATTGGACCTAAAGGTCAGTTGAACCACAAGGTTGGCGGTTCAAACTCACCAACTGCTCCTTGAAAACCCTATTTGAGTCAGAACCAACTCGACGGCAGTTAACAACAACAACATTGAGTTATTTATTTTAATTTTGTATTTTCTTTATATATACATTTTAACTTTTTATTGTAAATTGAGTAAAGGTTTACAGAGTAAATCATCAGTTTTATATTCAAAATCATCATATATTTTGCTTCATTATAATGATTTCAATCCCCTCCATGTACCATCAGTTAACAATATTTACCTCTGTTCACTTTAACTCTTGCATACCTCCCTGTGATTCCCATTACCTTCTTCTTTCCTCTGCCAATGTCCCTCGTATTATATATTGCCTGCCCATGTTAACATGTTTCTGCTCTCTAGCCTGGAATAATCCTCACCCCTAGTAACCAACAGAGACTATTTCTTTTATCAAGAAAACCTTTTCTTAATTTTTTACAACAGTTATTTGTTAGTTTGTGATTGGCTAATTTCACTCAGCATAATATCCTCCAGGTTCCTCCATGTTGTGAAGTATTTTGGAGATTCGCCGTTATTCTTCAACATTGGGTAAAATGTTCCATGTGTTCTGGAAAAACGTACATTAGGCTGTTGTTGGGCTGAGTGCTCTGTATGTATCTATGAGGTCAAGTTAGTTGATTGTGTTATTTAGTTCTTCTATGTCTTTGTTAAATTCCTTTCCAATTGTCTGTCCTTGAACAATTTAAAACCATTGGTATATTAAAATCTCCTACTGATATTGTGGAGTCCTGGCGTGGTGCTGTGGGCTAATGCGTCCGACTGCAAAGTTGTTTGAACTGCAAGGTCGGTAGTTTAAGCTCACCAGCTGCTCCTTGGAAATCCTATACAGGGTCGCTATGGGTCAGAATCAACTCAACGGCACTTAACAACAACAACTATTACTGTAGAATTATTTAGTTCTTTCTTCAGTTCTATTAGAATCTGATGTACACATTTTGTGGCTCTTTCATTGAGAACATAGATTATATACTATGGTTATGTCCTCTTCAGTGAACTCCTTAATCATGATATAATGTTCTTCTTTGTCCCTACTGCTGATTTTGCCCTAAAATCTATCAGAGATTAAAATTGCCACTTCTGCTAATTTTTTATTGCCATTGTTGTTGTTAGGTACCATTGAGTTGGTATTGACTCATAGCGACCCTATGCACAACAGAACGAAACACTGCCTGGTCCTGGGTCTACCTCACTATTGTTGCCGCACTTGAGCCCATTGGTGCTGCCACTTGGCCAATCCATCTCACTGGGGGTCTTCCTCTTTTTCTCTGACCCTCCACCTTACCAAACGTGATATCCTTCTCCAGCGACTGGTCCCTCCTGACAATATGCCCAAAGTATGAGAGACAAAGTCTGGCCATCCTGGCCTCCAAGGAGCACTCTGACTGCACTTCTTCCAACACAGATCTGTTGGTTCTTTTGGCAGCCCATGGCACTTTCAGTATTCTCCTCTAACACCATAGCTCAAAAGCATCAATTCTTCTATGGTCTTCCTTATTCACTGCCCAGCTTTCGCATGCATCTGAGGTTATTGAAAATATCATGGGTTGGGTCAGGTGAACCTTAGTCCTCAAGCTGACATCTTTGCTCTTCAACGCTTTAAAAAGGTCTTGTGCAGCAGATTTGTGTAATGCAATATGTCATTTGATTTCTTGGCTGATGCTTCCATGAGTGTTGATGGTTGATCCAAGATCAATTAAGTCTCGGACAACTTCAATCTTTTGCTCCATTGATAAGAATGTTGTTTATTGGTCCAGTGGTGAGGACTTTTATTTTCTTTACATTGAGATGCAATCCATACTGAAGGCTGTGCTCTTTGATTTTCATCAGTAAATATTTCAAGTCCTCTTCACTTTCAGCAAGCAAAGTTGTATCATCTGCATACTGCAGGTTGTTAATGAGTCTTCCTCCAATCCTGATGCCACAGTTTTCTTGGTTTATTTGCTCAGCATACAGGTTGAATAGTATGGTGAAAGAGTACAACCCTATCGCACACCTTTCTTAATTTTAAACCATTCAGTGTTCCCGTGTTCTGTTCGAAAAACTGTCTCTTGGTCTATGTACTGATTCCTCATGAGCACAATTTAAGTGTTCAGGAATACTCATACTTTGCACTGTTGTCCTTTGCATAGTCAATAAAGCAAAGATAAACATCTTTCTGATATTCTGTGATTTCAGCCAAGATCTTTCATACATCAGCAATGATATCCCTCATTCCACGGCCTCTTCTGAATCCAACTTGAACCTCTGGAAGTTCTCTGTCAATGTATGCTTGCAGCCGTTTCTGTATTACCTTTAGTAAAACTTTACTCACATGAGATATGAAAGATATTGTCCGATGATTTCCGCATTCCATTGGGTCACCTCTCTTTGGAATGGGCACAAATACAGATCTCTTCCGATCAGTTGGCCTGATAGTTGTCTTCCAAATTTCTTGGCATAAATGAGTGAGTGCATCCAGTTCTGCCTCACTTTCTTGAAAGATTTCAATTTGTATTCCATCAATTCCTGGTGCCTTGTTCTTTGCCAATTCCTTCAGTGCACCTTGGACTCCCTCCTTCAGTATCATTGGCTTTTGATCATATGTTACCTCTTGAAATGGTTGAACATCAATCATTTCCTTTTGGTACAGTGACTCTTTGGATTTCTTCTATCTTCTTTTGATGCTTTCTGCATCATTCAATAATTTGCCCAGGGAATCCTTCAATAACGAAAGTCGAAGCTTGAATTTTTTCTTCAGTTCCCTCAGGTTGGGAAATGCTGAGTGTGTGTTCATGTTTCCATTCTTTGATTTTCAATCTGTTTCTGTCTTTTTGCTAAGATGTGTCTCCTGTAGACAGCATATTGAAGGATCCTGTTTTCTTATCCATTCTGCTACTTTCTATTTCTTAACTAGTGCATTTAAGCCATTTATATTCATAGTCCTGGTGTGGCACTGTAGGATAAGTACTAGACCACAAGGTTGATTTGAACCATTAGGTGGCAGTTCCAACCCACCAGCCGCTCCTTGGAAAACCCTATACAACATCACTATGAGTCGGAACCAACTCAGCAGCATTTAACAACAGCATATTCGTTGTAATTACGGATAGGTATGAATTGATTGCTGTTGTTTTTCTCTGTGTTTTTGTGGTGTTGCTGGTTTCTTTGTTCCACATAATTTTCTGCACTGAGTTCATTTTGTTTGTGGGGTTTCTTTTCATTTTCATTTCTGTTGTGTTAATGTTTACTAAATCTTTTTTTATTTTCTTCTTTTTATTTTCATTGAAGCTGTATTCGTTTTCTTTGAGGTTGCCCTGTAATTTATTAATTTTTTTTCCCCTGTTTAAAACAGTCTGTTTTATCTTGAAATCTACCTGACTTCCTTGACGTTTGGAAGTTCTGCATCTACACTACTCCCTCTTTTTAACTTCATTATAAAATGATACCTCTGGTTCCCATATTTTAAGTCTTGTAGGTTTGTTTTACTTTAAATACTTCTGTATCTGGATTGGTGTGGCACTGTGGGCTAATGCGTCAAACTGCAAAATCATGTGAACTGCAAGGTTGGTGGTTCAAGCTCACCAGCTGCTCCTTGGAAACCCCATGCAGGGAAACTAAGGGTCAGAATCGAACAGCACTTAACAACAACAACATCTGAATTGAGTTCTGGGTGGTGTTGTCATGTATATTTTTCTTAGGCTGTTGTTTGCTGTTGTTGGTTCTCAGTTCAAAGAACAACCTTCAGTATTTTTTGTAACGTTGGTCTGTTTATATGAAAGTGTCCTAATTTTACTATCGTATTTGAGGTACAACTTTGCTGGGTATATGATTCTTGGTTGACAACTTTTTTCTTTCAGATTTTGTATGTCATCCCATTGCCTTCTTGCCTGCCGGGCTTCTGCTGAGAAACCAGAATTTATTCTTACTGGATCACCTTTGTAGGTCATTTTTTTGTTATTCCCAAGCTGCTCACAGGATTCTTGTCTTTGATTTTGGACAGTTTGATTATTATATATCTTGGTGATTCTCTTTTGGGGGTCTATCCTGTTTGGGGTTCATTCAGCTTCTTGTATGTTTATTTTCTTGTCTTTCATGATGTTAAGAAATCTTTCTTCCAACTACTCTTTAACAGTCTTCTCTGTGTTTTATTATTGTCTTTTCCTGTTCCAGAATTCCACTCCTTCATAGTGTCCCACATAACTTTTAGGTTTTTTAAAATTTTTTTCATTCATTCTTTTTTTCTCCTGATAGTTCTTCTAGCATACTAGTATTGGGCACTTTATCTTCCTGGTCACTAACTCAGTCTTCCCTTGCTTTGAGTCTACTCTTTGCTTTTTCATTGTGTCACCCAGTTCTGAGATCTTAGTATCAATCTCTGGATTTCTAATCGCAGGTTTTGTATTGTTTCAAATTTTGCACTTATTCTGTTTGTTCTTGGAGTGTTTTCCTGAATTCTTCTAAAGCTTTTTCTGTGTCCGCTTTGCGCTGCTCAATCTGTCAGTCCTTTGTGGACACCTAAATATCATTCTTTTGAATTCTTTTTCAGTTAGTTCTATTACCCTTTCTTTCTCAGAAATGTTTTCTGTTTCTGCATCTGGGTCATTTTTTTGAACCTTTCTTCCTTGTTTTTTCTTGTGAGCTAAATTTGTTGTCTCCGGGGCATTGTGGAGTTGTTGTATTTGTGTTTAATTGATGATTGTGTGTTGCTGTGTTCTTAGGCTCTCACCAACTCTCTTCTGTAGGAGTAGTTGGAGCATGGAAGTGTGTGTGCTGTTCTCTGTTGCTGTTCTTATGCCTCAGTTTAGGGTGGGTTTGACTGCTGTTGGCTGCTGTCTACTGTTGATCACGTGATGTTGGATCTGGTATTGGCTTGGGACCAGTGGGTGGAGCTTTAGAGGGTATGGTTGTGGCTGGGCTGTATGGCATGATTTCTCTCTCTTGTCAGGTTAGAAAAAAACCCTGCCCCACCACTGCCCTCCTTCCCCCCTCAAATAAGAAAACAAAACAGAAAAATAAAAAGCAAGCAACCAACAATGAAAAGAGAAAACAATAAAGGATAAAAAGAGAAATAAAATCAGGCAGTATCAAAAAATTAAAATGGAAAAAGAATATAATAACTAAAAATAGAAAAGTGGGACAGGAAAATGGAGCTTTAGAAGAGAAAAATAAGAGAGACTATACTAGGAAGGAAAAAAAACAACACTTAAAAAGACAGGAAGAGAGAATATGAAAAGAGAGAGTAATGAAAGAGCAAAAGAAAAAAGAAAAGGGAAAATGAGATACAGAAGAAAGAAGGAAAAACAAAAGCAGGGATAGAAAGGGTAAAATTTAAGGAGCTGGAAAGAGAAGAAGGAAAAGAAAGAATAAACAAACAAAACCAATGAAATAATGAAAGGAAAACACCGAAACAAAACCCAGAAGTGTAGCTATTGGGCCTGGAGAGGAGAAAACTCTGGGGGGCTCCTACTAGCCCAGGAGTTCCTGAGGTGTGTGTGGGAAGGACACGATGTCCGAGTCCCTGGCCTTAGATAGAGCTCCTACAGGCCTAGGTGTTATCTCTGTTCAGGGCACTCAATCTGGAAGTAGTTGGAGCTTGATGGAGCTGGTTTCAATGTTGGCTAGAACTACAGGGCCACCAAAGGAAGGGTGGCTGGTTAGGAGGGTTTTTGCTAGTCTAATGCTGTCTGCTGGCTTTGCAGGTTCTGTAGGCCCAGAGCTGAGCTTTGCCTGAATCTAGGCACCAAAGTGGAGCAGGCACCTCACGCTGGCGTGGTTCACCTGAATCTGAACACCCAGAGAGCAGGGTCTATGCTAGGGATGGAGAAGGGTGAGAGCTGACCATACCTCCTCTAACCAGGGGAGCATGGGGAAAAAGAAGGAATCCCACTGTCACCGTGTGAATCTGCTCTGCCAACTCTCCAAAGCTGCTCACGTCTGACCAGTCTCCCTCTCTTCATGTCCCTGCTCAGCTTCTCCCACCAAACACCTAGTCCGCTTCTCTACCCTTTTCTCTCAAGTTCAGGGGTCCAGGATTATTCATTTTGTCAGTTTCACTTAGTCTCTCTTATCTTTGTAGCAGAGGGTCCATGTAGTTTGTCTCCTTGGTCTACCACCTTGCCAGAAGTCCCTCTTAATTTTTTTTTGTATTTTCATAAATAGTCTCTCTAGCTGGTTTTTCTTTAGAGCTGCTGGTTTTTGCTTCATGTTTCTACTATCTTCCCTTTTGGATTTGTGGGTTTTTGGTGGTGGTGGTTATGTGCCGTGGAGTTGGTTCTGACTCATAGCGACCCTGTACAGGGTTTCTGAGGCTGTAAATCTTTACGGGAGCAGAAAGCCTCATCTGTCTCCCGTGGAGCAGCTGGTAGTTTCGAACTGTTGACCTCAAGGTTAGCAGCCTGATGCATAACCACTACGCTACCAGAGCTCCTTGGGTTTTTGGCATACTCATTTAAATTCATACTCAGTTTGGTCCATTAGTCTTGTTTCTTGTGTTACAGGTTATTCTCATATACTACAGAGGTTCCTCATTACCCTCCTCACTTTAAGAGCTCATATTACCTTGAAACTGTTACTTGGTTGGGGGTGTGTGTGCAAAAACCTAGGCTCTAGTTTGTGTTACTCTTGGCAAATTTCAGGAGTGGGGCTATGGAAATGACTGAGAGCAGAAAACCATTGTGCACAATTTGAGCTTGGCCTCTCCCACGTGTCTCTGTAACCAGGTGTTTCTTTTGGTTCTGCCCTGTTTAGGTGAAAGTTTTCCATTCGTATTTTCTCCACACAAAGTGTCCAGTTCACCTATTCAGGGGTCCCACAGGTCTCCAAGCCTATTGAATGGAGGGTTGTCTGTAGGTTAGGAGATGAAGGAGGGTACATGTTCTAGAACAGCTCATCCTTGGAATCCTTTTTTTTAAAGAAATTCCTATTCCTGGTTCTCACTCTCTCTCTGGTTCTTCTCCCACTTCAGGAACTTCTTATTCCTCCTGTCAGTCATTCCTCTGCTGTCCCAGTTGCCATATTCTTTCTTTCTCCCTTCCTCCCAGGTCTAATATGATCTAGTTTCTGGAAGAGTAAAAGCTGGTTCTGTAAGTATGCCTACCAGAGATTTTCACCTGGCTCTTAGGTTCTGCTAGAGTTGGAGCTGGGGGAGGAAGAACGTTCCCTAGCCTCCCAGTGGGAAACGTACAGAAACAATCAGATCAGTGTTTGCATATATAACCCGACTGTGATGGTTGTGTGCCCACTTGGCTGGACCGTGAGTCTCAGTGGTTTGGCAGTATGTAAGGATGTGATTTGGCGATTACATAATGATATAATGATCCCGATGATGTGATCTGATATGATCAGCCAGTCAGATGTAAGGGGAACATTTTATAGACATGAAATGGCTTTAGAAAGTTCAGAGGGAAATTTCATTACCTTTTGATTCCATTTTTCCAAGATTTTTTAGAACCCCAACCCCACCCCGACATCTCTCTTTCTATCTCTATCTATACACACACACATTCTGCCAAAGTTTGTTCGCTTACTCTAGATCCCGCATCCTACTGGTCATCATCTGACCTCGGGTTCTTGGGATACATCAACCTCCACAGCTTGTGAGCCAGAAGCCTGCCATTTTACCTGCCTATTTCGGGTTCGTTAGCCCCTGCAGCTACGTGAGATGAGTCAGCAGAATCCTCCAACTTGATGCCTGACCTACGGACTTGGGACTTACAGCCTCTACAACTGTGTGAACCATTTCCTTGAGATAAGTCTCTCTTTCTACACACACACACACACACACACACACACACACACACATCTGTCTCTACACACAACACACATGCAAACGTGTGTGTATACATGCACATGTGTATGTTACATTGTTTCTGTTGTTAAGTGCTGTTGAGTGAGTGCTAACCCATAGTGACACTGTATAGGGTTACCAAGGAGTGGCTGGTGAGTTTGAACCACCGACCTTGCAGTTGACAGTCTAGTGCTTGTCTTAAGCACCATACAATATTTGTATGATACTTCACGAGTATCTAAAGAACTTAGCCTAAGACACCAACCATACACACTACGTGTTTTGCCCACTGTATTGTCCCATCAGTCTGATCCATAAAGATGACAACCTTGGAAACACTATTGATGCAGTTCTCCTCAGTTCTGTAGGGTTGCTGTGAGTTGGAATTCACTAGCTGGCACCATGTTTATTGTCCCATCTGCTTTCCCTGGGCTAGGAGACGTGACCGGATTTTGAGACAAACGTGATAGATCATTTGGCAGGAACCTAGCTTAGACAGTGAAAGAGAAAGTGGATTTCTGATTTCTGTGTGAAAATGTCAGGCTTTCATTCAGCAACTTCCCCAGCTGGATGCAAGTAGGAGCTAGCCCTACTTGTCTGTGGCCCGTGTCTTTGTAGTTTCCTAATCAGTTCCTGTCTTTGGAAATCAAAAGAGAGGAGGAAGAATTTATCTACCAGGGATAACAAATTTGAGAAGGAAAATGTGGCTGTGGAAGGAACAGGAGTAATGGACAGGGTCCGATTGAGAGTACTGAAGACACAAGAAGTGAAAATGAACCTGGTCATTGGAAAGAGAATAGATCCTCTTTTATTAGGAGAGATGAGAAGACGTAGGAATCTGATGTAGAATAAGGAAGGGCCAGGAGACGAGAGAGAGGGAGGGAAGAGAGTTAATAGGGAGTGAAAAATTATTGGCCAATCTAAACTTATGGGTAGAGAAAAGCTGTGTGCTGGCAGCCAGAAGGCAGCCTCGCAAAAATGTGCCCTTTGGTTATTTAAATGATCATATATTCCTGAATGTTTTTGTGTAAATCCATAAAGAAAAAAGAAAACGCCCAGAGGGAATAGAAGCAAATACTGTTGAATGATGATGCATGGAGGGAATTGTACTCACTACAATGAAGCAATAAGTGTAAAACCGATATTCACCCATGTAAACTATCACTCAATTCACAATAAAAACATAAAAAAAAAAAAGATTGTCCAAGAAAAGGTGAAAGGCCATCAAAGGCCCAAGGATGGAAGTTAGAAAGAAACTCACGTGGGAACCTTCCCTGGAAGGCTTCTCATTTTAAACACACCAGCATAGCTTTTCTCTTGAGTATTTGTGACTCTCACCTTGAACTATAGACATTTGACCTGAACATTCTGGTCTCGTTATTGTCTATCAAGCCCCTGAAGAGTGGGCTGACAAAGAAGTGGCTCATGAGGTCCAGCTGTCCCAGTCCCTCAAAGGCAGCTGTTGGATCAGTGGATTGAAATGGGATGCATCATTCAGTAGATGATAAATTGCCTTTGAACACAGCACAGAAATCTCTTGATTGCAAGTAAAGATTTGTGCCAGGGAACTAAGCTAATGTTTTTACTTCTTTAAAACACAATAACATTTGAGGATAAGTGGGATATTGTGGATCCGATGGGGTCTCCCAAAAAGATATGTTGAAGTCCTAATTCCTGGTACCTCACAAATGTGCAGTAGAAACAGACATGGTCCCTGCTGGTCTGGAGTTTATAATCTCTTTGTATGGTGGTGATGTGCCGTGGAGTGGGTCCCAACTCACAGGGACCCTGTATGGGGCTTCCAAGGTTGTAACTCTTTATGGGAGCAGAAAGCCTCATCTTTCTCCCTTGGAACCTCTGGTAGTTTCGAACTGCTGACCGTGAGATTCGCCGCCCGACTGGTAACCAACCACTTTGCTCCCAGAGCGCCTTAACCTCTTAGTATAGAAAGGCATTAAATAATTGCCCTGTGGTAGCTGGGTTCACAATTGGCTCCAATGATCCTCATCTCTTGGTATCCATGTTCTTGCAGAGGTTCCTCTCACACCGAATAGGACTGGCCTATAGGATATTGTGAGGTCAATAGTGTGCAACTTCTAAGGCTAGGTTATGAAAAATATTGCTGTCTTCACCTGCTTTCTCTTGGTTCAGTCATTCTGGGGAGACTAGCCACCATGCCATGAAGATATTATGGAGAGGGTCACGTGGTGAGGAACTGAGACTTCCTGCCAATAGTTGGCATCACTTCACCAGTCACATGAGTGAGTCATCTTGGAAATGAGTTCTCCAGCCCCAGATGACTATAATTCTGGCTGATCAGTCTCTCTCTCTCTGTTTTTTTAAAGTTATTATTGTGAATTGAGTGAAAGTTTACAGGGCAGATCATCAGTTTTACATTCAACAAATCGTAGACTTTGTTTCATTACAATGGTTATAATCCCCTCCATGTATCATCAGTCAACAGTATTTCTGTTTATTTTAGCTCTATTTTTTTTAAAACACTCAGGAATATATAATAATTTAAAGCCCCAAAGGGCACATTCTGCAAGTCTGCCCCCTGGCTGCCAACTCTCAGTCCCTCTCTTTCCATGAATCTAGAGTCCTCCGCTGCTCCCTCTCTCCATGCCTTTTCATATGAAATCTTAGAAGATCTGGTATGTATTTTACACTTCAGCAAATCTCAATTCCAAGTGGACAGTTGAGTGCTAAGTAGCCACATGTGCTGATGTTCCACTGGGTTGGATGGAGTACGTGACTTTAGAACATAATCCCAGGGTCTAGAATAGTGCCTGATACAATGGGAACTCAGATTTGTTGAATGAAGGGACTAATGACAGCTCTGTGCGGTTCTGCTGTGTATAGGAACTCTGGTGGTGCTGTGGGTTGGGCACTGGGAAGCTTCAAGGGAGAAAGATGAGGCTGTCTGGTCTCGTAAAGATTTATGGTCTTGGAAACCCTAACTAGGGTCTTTGTGTATCAGAATCAAGTTAATGCCAGTAGGTTTGGTTTGATTTTTATGTGCATTTCTTCTCTGTCTTATGAGACAGAATTGACGGAATAGCAGTGGGGTTTGTGTTTGTTTGTTTTGCTTTTATGTTCAGGCTTAAACTATGGCCTAGTGCTTTAGTAGTGCTGTAACAGAGATACCACAAGTGGATGGCTTTAACAACCAGAAGTCTGAATTCAGGGCTCTGGGGACAGGCCCTTGTCTCCTTTTAACATCTGTAAGCCCAACATTCCTCGAAGATTTCCAATACAGGGACCTCGGTCCAAAGGACACACTCCATCCTTGGCTCTTCTTTCTTGGTAGTGCTAGGTCCCATTGAACTCTGCTTGCCTGTTTAACCTCTTTTATATCTCAAAAGAGATTGACTCAAGCTACAGCCTAATCCTGTAGATTGCATCCGGCCTCATGAACATCATAGAAGTGAGGATTGCAACACACAGGGTAGTTACATCAAATCGGCACTCATCCCAACAGACCACATAGTGGAGGATGACTACAACATATTAGATCTCATCATGGAGGTGGTTACTACATCTTAACTGTGTAAACAGTGAGAATCCGGGTCCGCCCAAGTTGGCACAAAGCCTTACTGTAGCAGGCTGTTTTTTTTTTTTAAGCCCTGGGCAGCTGACTTTAGAAAGAAATCTAGATGTGCAAGTCATCTGTACCTAATTTGCATTAATTCCTCCCAGGTGTCTTTGCTCCCTGGCATGTCATCTCTAATGATTCCCACTAGACCCACTCTTACTCTGGTGAGATTAAAAGTCTGCGCTCAGTGTTTAGTCCCATGTGGAAGGTACAGGGAAAAAGGGGAGTGTCCATAGAGCCAACTCCCACTCCTCTGGGGGTGGGATAGATGAAGAATGCCCCCAAACATGTCTTCTTACGTTCTTCATGATCTGGTCTTGGTTCCTATTTTTGTCTTCTTCCTCTCCAGTCCTAAATGTTGTTGTTAGTTGCAGTCAAGTTGGCTCCGACTCATGGTGACCAGAATGTTTCATTCTGTTCTCCAACTCATGTAGAACAGAATGAAACACTTCCTGGTCTCATGTCATCTTCATTATCAGTGGTATGTTTGAGTTCATTGTTTCGGCTGTTGCGTTAGTTTATCTTGTTGAGAGTTTCCTTCATTTTCCCTGACTATGTCTTAGGCTGGGTTCTCTCGAGAAATAAAACAAGTGAAGCTTAAATGCACACACATACAGAGAGAGGTTATTATCAAGAAAATGGCTGCAGGAGCTGATTGGCAGGTCAGATGACAAACTTCTGACTGCAGAGATTAATGAATCCAAGGTCAACGGTAAGATGACTCCCAGGAGGCAAGCAATACAGCAGGCCACTGACTTGAGTCCAAAGAACCAGAGACCAGATGACATGCAAAATGCTGGATCCAGACCCAGCAAAAGCAAACAAGCTTGGCCAGAAGTGTCCAATATATTGGAAGCAGGTCACACCCCTGAGAAAACTTCCTTTCAATTGATTGGCTGCTCACAGGAGCTCTCATCATAAAGAATTACAACACCTTACTTGCCAAACCGAGTCCTGGTGTGGTGCTGTGGGTTAATGCGCTGGACTGCGAAGTCGGTTTGAACCATATGGTCGTTGGTTCAAGCTCACCATTAATATTTTAAGCCCTCTTCACTTTCAGCAAGCAAGGTTGTATCATCTGCATACGACAGGTTGTTGGTGTCTTTTTTGAATCCTGATGCCAAACTCTGCTTCATATAATCCAGCTTCTCGGATTATTTGCTCAGTATACAGATTGAATAAGGATTGATGAGTTATAATTCATGTCTCAGTGGATGGGGTGGTAAACTTATTAGGTAGGTACCTTCATTATCATTTCTACTCTATCGAAGTCTCTATGAATAGTTAATGCCCTTGACTGCTAACTGAAAGGCTGGAGGTTTGAATCTAATTAAATTATTGAACAATATCAATATCACACTCAAGGAAAAATTTTCTGAAGGTAATTGAACAATGGTTGCAACTATACGTTAACAGGGAGCTGCCAGATTCAGAAGCGGATGTGGAATGAGGGATACCTGGCATCTTGGTTGAAAGCCAAGAATATCAGAAGGATGTTTACCTGTATTTCATTGACCATGAAAAGGCATTAGATTGTGTATAGACTATAACATATTATAGATAACACTGGGAAGAATTGGAATTCTAGAACACTTAACTGTGCTCAAGTGGAACCTGTACATAATTGTTGGAACAGAACAAGGGAATACTGAATAGTTTAACATCAGGAAACATGTGCATCAGGGTTTATCCTTGCACCATACTTATTCAATGTGTATGTTGAGGAAATAAGATGAGAAACTGGATTGTGTGAAGAAGAATGCAGCATCAAGACGAGAAGACTCACAAAAAACCTGTGATATGCAGATGATACAACCTTGCTTGTTGGAAGTGAAGATGACTGGAAGCACTTACTGATGAAGATTGGCAAATACAGTTTTCAGTAAGGATTGCACTTCAGTGTAAGTGCAAAAGAAAACAACTCCTCACACTGGACCAATAAACAACGCCATGATAAAATGATGGACAAAAGATTGAATTTGTCGAGGATTTAATTTTGGGGGAGGTCCACAATCAGCACTCATGGAAGCAGCAGTTGAGAAATCAAAGAACATATTGCATTGGACAAATCTGCTACAAAAGACCTCTTTAAAATGTCAAAGAGCAAAGATGTCGTTATGAGGACTGAGGTGTTTCATATACGTGAAAGTTAGGCAGCAAATAAAGAAGACAGTAGAAGAATCAATGCATTTGAATTATGGTGTTGGTGAAAAATATTCAAATTACCATGGAATGCCAGAAGAACAAACAAATCTGCTTTGGAAGAACTGCAGTCAGATTGCTCCTTAGAATTGGGTATGACGAAGCTTTGTTTCATGTCATTTTAATAAGTCTTTGAATTTAATAAAGAACTTAGTAAACGTACTACTGAATCATTTATATCATTGAATATGGCTTTAGTACCCATTGCCATTGATTAGATTCCAACTCACAGTGACCCTATAGAACTGCCCCCAGAGCATTTCCAAAGCTGTCATATTTAGGAAGTAGAATACCACATCTTTCTCCCTTGAAGTAGCTGGTGGGTTTGAACTGCTGAACTTTGTGTTCATAGTCTAGCGCTTTAGCCACGATGCCACCAAGGCTCCATGATTTTCTAAACCATCTCTAATTTTCAAATCAACCATTGCTTTCCATCTAAGTAATGCATCTAAAAATGTTCCATGCCTTAAAAATAATTCAAGTATAAATATCTTTTACAGGAAAGAAAAACTAACAAGTTTTGTTAGCATTGGGAATGTTCTTACCTTTTTTATTTCTCCTTGGGTGTCAGCTCAAGAACAGTGAATGCTGTGCAATTCAAAAATGTATTTTCTTTGGCTTTTAAATCCAGTAAATGCTTTACTGATTGAAAGCTAACTTCCATTCCTAAAGGGGAAACGTATATTCTGACCTTATATTTTCTTCTAAAAATAAGGGGATGCCTATGTTTTTTTGTTTGTTTGTTTGTTTTTCAGGTGAGGGAATAGTATAATCAAAGCATAGGAAATTGAGACCATGATCTGTTTTAGGAAATAGGAAGATTTATATATTTCTGGAACGTAAGGTTCAGGAAAGGAGAGGTTCAGCAGTAGCTGGAGATTCCTTTGAAAAGTCTTTTATGCCGAAATAGAAGCTGATCTTTCAGTTTCTCCTGTTGTGTCTGGCTACGGTGCTGGGAACTGTACCACCAGCTTTGAGAACTGTAGTAGGATCTGGGTGAGAGTGAGTGAGCCATGTGCAGATCTGAAGGGAGAGTGATCCTGGCGGAGTGATTCCAAAGACCGTTCAAAGGCCCAGAGGTGGACTATGATCGAAGCCCTGGAGGGGCAGCAAAGAGGCGCCCAGCGAGTGAAAAGTCTGGATACGTTGAAATGAGTGGGGGTGGTAGCCAAGGGCTACGTCACAAGGGACTCATAGACCATTACAGGGGGCTTTGGGTTTTATTATAAATATTCCGGGAAGTTATCCTCAAGCTCTGGGCAGAAACGTGGCATGATGTTGTTACCCAAATGCGGGGTCTTGGCCCGTGCCACGCAAAACCAATTCAGCCACACCAACTGAGAAGACAGAAGAGAGTTTAATTACTCATGCATAGGGGAGCCAGGTGGCTCTGTAGGCAAACCACAAGATCTTCAGTTCGAGCCCACGAACCACTCCGTGGAAGAATGATAGGAAACCCTATATAGAGTCCCTATGAGTTGGAACTGACTTGATGGCACATGACAACAATACTCTTGCATAAGCAGGAAACGGATCTTGTTTCGACAAGCCCTAAATGTCCTTCCCAATGTGTCTGGCTAAATGTAGAGGTTATGTATGTTTTGTAAACACTCACAGTCACGTCTGTATATTCCATTTCCAGTACAGGGGTATTTAGATCTATGAGAGGAACAAAGAAATCTCATTTAATGAGTTCTAAGTTTTATATAACCAAAATTTCTACTGTAGCTGGTAAGTTTTCTCTTTAGCCCAGGGGAGGAGACGCTGGCTTCAGGAAAGGAGTCCAGTTGTCCTTCTCTTTTGGAATGGTGTGTGTTAGAAGCTAGCTCCAGGGTCTAGGGATTTTTTTTTTTCCAATTCATAGAGACTCCATGTTAGTTTTTTTTGTTTTTTGTTTTTAATGTTGTGAATTATGTGATGGTTTACGTGGGAGAACATTAGCTCTACATTCATCCTATTGTATATCTTTTCATTGCCATAGTTACAATCCCCTCCATGCATCATCAACCAATCAAAGGGTATACCCTGCAAGCCTGCCCCCCGCCC
>NW_006408686.1:5141843-5143999 GCF_000296735.1 Chrysochloris asiatica
CACAAGGTCGGTTTCAAATTCACCAGCCGCTCCTTGGAAATCCTATACTCATAGGGTCACTATGAGTTGGAACCGACTCGACGGCATTTAGCAACAACTACACTGAATGGATCAGATGAACATCAGTTTCCGAAACCCTGAGACCAGGAAAACTACATGGCGCAGGGCTATCACTACCAACTGCTCTGAAAGGAATCACATAAGAAGGTCCAGGATAGAGTGGGGGAAAATGGGGAACAAAACTCAAAATCATAAAAAATACCAGGCTTACGGGTCAAATAGAGAGGCGTGGACCCCTGAGACTCTGGCCTGTAGCCCCCCCTTCAGATCTGGAGCTGAACTCACCCCCATGGCTCGAATTTCAGCCAAGCAATAGTTTGGGGAGACACTGACTCTAGAGAGGTGTACACACCATGAAATTTGAGATCAAAGGGCAGCATTTCCCTACGGGCAAAATTCAGAAGGGCATGGAAACAGGAAACACAGGGAGGAAGTGGGATCCATGGTGTTCTGTGGAGGGGATTGCAATCATTGAAATGAAACAACATGTGTGATATGTTGAATGTAAAACCGATGATCTGCTCTGTAAGCCTCCACTCAATTCATAATAAAAAGAGTAGAAGAACAAAAACCAAGGGGAAACCCACCCCCCTGCTATTTTGAAGTATTTTTAAATCTTGAAAGATTTAAAATCAGGTAGGGTGTGTTTCAGGATTGTATTCTTTCACCATGCTAGTCAGCCTGTATGCTGAGCAAATAATCCAAGAAGGTGGATTATATGATGAAGAATGTGGCATCAGGCCTGAAAGAAAACTTACTAACAGCCTGCGATATGCATATGATGCAACCTGGCTTACTGAAACTGAAGAGGACTCAAACTACTTACAGCCTTCAGTATGGGTTACACCCCAACGTAAAGAAAACAAAAATCCTTACAATTGGATCAACAAATAACATGTTGAATGAAGAAAAGAGTAAAGTTGTCAAAGACTTCATTTTGCTTGAATCCACATCAGTACTAATGGACTCAGCAGTCAAGAAATCAAACAACATATTTCATTATGCAAATCTGCTGCACAAGACCTCTTTAAAGTGTTCAAGAGCAAAGATATCACTTTGAGGGCTAAGGTGTACCTTAGCCAAGCCATGGTCTTTTCAATAACCTCATATGCATGCGAAAGTTGGCCGGTGAATAAGGAAGCCCGAAGAAGAATTGGTGCATTTGAGTTATGATGTTGGAGAAGAATACTCAAAGTACCACAGACTGTCAAAAGAACAAACAAATCTGTCCCGCCGGAATGCTTCTTAGAAGCCATGATGACAAGACTTCATCTCTCATACTTCAGATGTGTTGTCAGCAGGGACCAGTCCCTGGAGAAGGACATCATGTTTGGTAAAGTGGAAGGTCAGTGAAAAAGAGGAAGCCCTCCAATGAGATGGATAGGCACAGTAACATCAGCAATGGGCTCAAGTGTAGCAATGATTGTGAGGGTGACGTAGGACCGGGTGGTGTTTCGTTCTGTTGTACACAGGGTTGCTATGAGTCAGAACGGACTCAATGGCACCTAACAATTTTGAAGTGGTGTAACTCTAAGAACATGGGAATCTTCAGAGAAAGGTTAGAGAGATGGAAACACCACTTTCAGAAGTGTATAGGTCTAGATTCTAGGAGACTCTGTTGAGAAACAACAGCTTTGCATGTTAATATTTTTGTTTAATAATAAAGGTTTTTATGATTTTATAGCAGTACTTTTTTGTTAAGTGCCATCGAGTTGGATTAAATGTTGTTGTTAAGTGCCATCGAGTTGGATCGGACTCACAGCAACCTGTAAAGATTTATAGCCTCGGAAAACCTGTGCAGGGTTGTTTTCAGTTGGAACGGCACACAATTACCACCACCATTTTGCTTGTAGCGATGTAGTTTTCTGTAAACTTTAGAGATTAGTCCCTTGTCTGATAGGTCATTGCAAAAAAAATTTCGAATCTCTGGGCTCCTTTTTACTCTTTTGGTGAAATCTTTTGATGTACAAAAGTTTTTAATTTTTAGGAAGTCCCACTCATCTATTTTGTCTTCTATTGCTGTGTGTTTTTTGCAATGTTTGAGAGTATATGCATGCCATATACTGGTGGTGGTAGTAATTATATGCTGTGGAGTT
>NW_006408686.1:5144654-5150027 GCF_000296735.1 Chrysochloris asiatica
ATATGGGTCTTGTTTAATTTCTTGCAAAATTGATTTCCAGTTTAGCCAGCACTGTTTGTTGAAGATACTATCTCTTCCCCCATTTAATGTGTTTTAGCTTCTTGAATACTTAGCATCTCATCTCTCATAATGTTTGGGAAATTTTCTTCCAGCAGCTCTTCAACTATCTTTTCTATGGTTTTCTTGGTCTCTTCCTTCTCTGAAATTCTCATCACCCAGACGTTATTCCTTTTCATGTTGTCTCACATGAATTTTAGGGTCTCTTCAGATTTTTTTTCATTATTTTTTCTAATCATTCATTGATCTTGCTAGCATTGAGAGATTTATCTTCAAGGTCACTAATTCAGGCTTCCATAGATTCAGTTCTACTCCTTTGCCCTTTCAGTGTATTGTCCATTTCCAATATTTTAGCACTGATCTTCTGGATTTCTGTTTGCAGGTTTTGTATTGTCTCCAATGCTGTATCTACTTTGTTTGCTTGTTCCTGTAGCACTTTTCTGAATTCTTCCTTGTTTTCTTTGACCTTTCTGTGAAATGTTTGGGTGTACCTCAATATCATTCTCCTGAATTTTTTTTTATGGTAGCTCCAGTGCCTCTTATTCCTCAAAAACATTTTCTAGCTCTGTCTCTTGGTTGTTTGTTTGAGCTACTCTGTGTTGTTTCTTCATGTGAATGGAACATTTCTGCTGTTTTCTAGGCATTGGGGTGGTGTTGTATTAAGTTGATGAACATATGTGGATATTTTCTTAGACATTCACCAATTGCCTCTTAGTGGGTGTGATCAGGAGACAAACTCTGTTCACTGACCATACAGATCAATTCAGAGTGAATTTAGCCAATGCTGACTATAGTTGCTGCTCTGGTGTATAGCAGGTGATATTGGCTCTAGCCCAGCTTGTGGGGTTGTAGAGGGTACAGCTGTGACTTAGCTGTATGGCTGCAGTTGCTGTTCCCATTGTCTCCTTGAGTCACAGGTACATTTCTGTAATGTGAATATGCTTTCTTGTCTCTGAAGCCATTCACGAGCTTTCAAGATGACTGTGGCCAGTTCCATCGGCTGCCATGGCTCGTCAGTCCCTTCATATCTTGCCACATCTGTTCAACTCTCAGTGAGAACTAGATCCACTTTTCTAACCCTTCCTCTGAAGCTCAGAGTCCCAGGACCATCTTCTGTATCTGTCTCGTCCAGTTTTCTGTATTCTTGCTGCAGAAAGCCCGCACAGCCTTTCTGCCTAATCCGCCATCTTTCTCCTCTGCCGAAATGCCTATTAATTGTAGAGACAGGAGAGTCTCAAATCCAGACCAGGTAAACCAAAATCAGCAGGGAGGGCCTTGAAGGCAGGAATTCCAAGTCTGGGCACAATGCAGGAGCACAGTGCTGGAGCAGGGGTGGCAGCAGGGTGATGGGCAACAAAAGCCTGGGAAGGCTCGCTGTAGAACCAGTGGCAACAGAGTAGAAAAGCTGGGTGACAGAAACAGGCATGCAGGACCCTCCAGTGGGCGTCTGGTTTTTCTGACAGGTGGGTACTCGTGCTGCAGAGAGAGCAGCCCTAGCACCTCTCCCAGGTACACTGGGCAGGTAGAGCCAGCAGGCAAAAATACACAATAGAGCAGGCCACTGGCTCAGGTTCAAAGAACTGGAGGTCGGAGGACAACCCAGATGCAAGATCCAGACCCAGAGGGAAAGAAAGTGAGTCTGTCCTGTGTGTCCCCAAGTCTTTCTTCTGAGGTACTTCTGGGTGGACTCAAACCTCCAACCTTTAGGTTAGCAGCTGAGTTCCTTAACAATTTGTAACACTAGGGACTCGATGGAAGTTCGTTGGACTTCAAGTCACAAAGTTGGCGGTTCGAGCCCACCAACCACTCTACAGGAAAAAGATGAGGCTTTCTGCTTGTGAACAAATTTCCAGCCTCTGAAACCTATATAGAGTTGCTGTGAGTTGAAACTGACTTGATGACACTTAACAACAGCAATAGGGACTCTATTGTTGTAAGTGCCGATGACTAGGTTCCAGCTCATAGAGAGCCTGTATAAGGTTTCTGAGAGTGATTGGTGTGTTTGAACCGCCAACCTGATAGTTAGCAGTCCAGTGCTTATCCTACAGTGCCACACCAGGGCTCTACTGTTGCTATAGCATGGACAGGGAACGTTTGGCCCGCGGGTCATATAAAGGCCCCCAAAATCATTTGGTCGGGTCCTGCTAAGGCAACCACAGTTCCAGCCATCACATTGTGGGTGTTGGTGTTGGTGTGCTGCGTTGTCGGTGCCAACTCATAGCAACCCTGCATAGAGTTTCGAAGCTGTAAATCTTTATGGGGAGCAGAAAGCCTCATCTTTCTCCCATGGAATGACCAGTAGTTTCAAACTGCTGGCCTTGAGGTTAGCAGCCCAACTCGTAACCACTATACTACCAGAGCTCCTTAACCATCACATTGTTGTTGTTGTTTAGTGCCATCGCGTTAGGGGTGAGTTAATTAAATGTTTGACCAAATATAGCAGGCTAATTTTTAAGTTGATAATTTTGTATGGCCTGTGAATGATGTTATAAATATCCAAATGGCTCTTGGCAGATAAAAGGTTCCTTACTCCTGCTGTGTACGGTTTCCAAGGCTTTTAAATTTTTGTGGGAACATAAAGCTTCATTTTTTTACCATGAAGCAGCTGGCGGGCTTGAACCGCAGACCTTGTGGTTTGCAGTCCAATGCTTGTTGTATGGACCCACAGTGCTCCTACAGACAAGTAGAAAAAAAAACAAAAAAACAAAACATATTTGGAAGAAAGATGAAAAAGCAACAAGCCCAAATTCTGAGCAGTAGTTATTTCTAGCTGTTGAGATCAGAAAACTTTCATTTCTTATTTTATAGATTTAAAAATAAAGCGACGAGAGTGTGGGTAATTTTTAGTTTATTTTTGTGTGTTCCCCTGCTCCTCCCTCAGCTTCTCTCTATAAAAAGGAGGAAATATAGAAAACATCTGGGACTATTTAGGCTGTAAATAGCGGAGCCTGCCCTACATATGCCCTATTTATAAGTGAGATAACCAATTAAGTCTGTTATTGCTTAAACCATTTCCTGTTGTATGTGCCCTAAAAAAATAAATAGGTGTATTTAATTTCTATTGTGAAATGAATGAAGGTTTACAAATAAGATCATCAGTTTTACATTCAGCCAATCATACACTCTGTTTCATCTCAATGCTTGCAACCTCCTCCATGCAACAACAGTTATCCTACTTCCTCCCTGTCGTTCCTATCTCCATTCTACCAGCCTTCCCATCCCTTCTCAATGTTGTCCTTAGGCAAATGTTGCCCTTTTGATTTTGAATGATTGGCCATTCCATGCCAGGCATACCTTACTAGTGTTGTTGTCCCCTTATCTATTGCTTGGCTAAAAATTGAGAATGAGGGTGAGCTCTTTTCCAGACCTGAAGGATGGTCAAGGGTCCCTCCAATCTCTTTCTGACCAATAAGACCAGTTTTTTTGTTTTTTTTAAAATAATTTTGAGTTTTGTTCCACATTCTCTCCCACTCTCTCTGGGACCTTCTAATGTGATCCCTTTCAGAGCAGTTGATAGTGGTAACAAGGCACCATCTAGTTCTAGTCTCAGAGTCATGGAGACTGATGTTCACATGTTCCATGAGTCCATTGCACTAAGTGATTCCAAGCATCTTCAATTTTCATCTTTCTTCTTTCTTCCACACATGGAGAAACCAATGGTTGCACCTTAGATGAGCTTTTAAAATCCTAGCTGCTACTCACCAAAGTAGGGTGTAGAACACTGTCTTTGTGGACTCTATTATGTCAATTGACCATGGTGTCCCAAGACTATGGTCCTGAGTCCCCAGACTCAGCAACTGATTGCCTTAAAATGATTGCTAATATCTAAGAAGTTTTCATCATTTTGCCTGCTGGATGCTCCACCACATTCATAGTTGTGTTTTCATGTACAAATATCCTCTTTCAAACTCTTATCTGTTTCTGGGTAGACTCCCATTCTTCCTCCCATTCCCACTTAGCCTGTGCATCTGTCCATGTGTGTACCTGCAGAGCACTGTTACCTCTCTCCCCTTTAACCCTCGCATAATTCCCTGTATCTCTACTTGTCTTCATCATTCTTCTGCCAAATTCCCTCTTCCTGTATATTGCCCTCCATGTCACCTGAGTTAACATGTAATTTACCCTATAGCCAGTGGATTAGTCTCCCTTCCCTCCCACTCCTGGTAACCATCAAAGAATGTTTCTTTTAGAATGGAAACCTTTTCTTAAGTTCCTACAACAGTGGTCTCATACAGAATTCGTCCTTTTGTGATTGATTCATTTGACTCAGCATACTGTCCTCTAGGTTCACCCAGGTTGTGAGGGGTTTCACAGAGTCACCGTTGTACTTCACTGTTGTATAGTGTTCCACTGTGTGTATGTACCAAAGTGTGTTTATCCATTCTTCCACCGATGGGCATTTAGGCTGTCTCCGTCTTTTTGCTGTTGTAAACAGTGCTGCAATGAACATCAGTGTGTATACATCTACTCATGTCCTGGCTCTTACTTCTTTTTAAATTGTGAATTGAGTGAAGGTTTACAGAGAAGATAATCGGTTTTACATTCATCAAACCATATATGCTGCTTCATTCCAATGACTGCAATTCCTGTATGCACCAACAGTTAACAGCATTTACCTCTATTCTCCTAACTCTTGCATTCCTCCCTGTGCTTCCTGCTACCTTCGTCTTTCCTCTGCTAACCTCCCTCTTGTTGTATTATTGCCTGCCCTGCTGTTAATATGTTAACATGTGTCTACCCTCTAGCCCATGAATAATTTTCCTGCCCCTCTTTCCCATAGCCATCATAGATTGTTTCTTTATTTCTTTTTTTTAAAAAAGTTTTTATTGTGAATTGAGTGATCATTTACAGGGCAGATCATCAGTTTTACAGTTAACCAATTATATTTTGTTTCATTGCAATGATTACAATCCCTTTGATGCACCATCCATTAACAGTATATACCTCTATTTCTTCTTCTTTTTTTTTTGTATTTATAAAATAAATATTCTATTTTGTACATAATGCTGTGCTTTTTTTATTGAAGATTTTTATTGTAGATTGAGTGAAAGTTTACAGGGCATATCATCAATTTTACATTCAATAAATCATATACCTTGTTTAATTATATTGATTATAATCCCCTCAATGTACCATCAGTTAACAGTATTTCTCTCTATCCACTTTAGCTTTTTAAAAAACAAACAAAAAAAACCCACTCAGGCATAAAAAATAATTTACATCTCCAAAGGGCACATTCTGCAAGTCTGCCTCCTGGCCACCAGCTCTTAGTCCTTCTCTTCTTAATCCATGAACCTAGAGTCCTCAGCCACTCCC
>NW_006408686.1:5156712-5158517 GCF_000296735.1 Chrysochloris asiatica
GAACTTCTGGAGAGCAGGGGCTGAGTGCATGTGGTGGGAGGTGACCACACCTCTGTTCACAAGGAGTGTAGGGAAAATGAAGGAATTGCACCTTTCCCATCTTGTGACTCATCTGCTCTGACAGATTCTGTTGCCAAAGTTGCTTCCGAGACGGTTGCGCCGCTTGTGGCCAGTCGTTCACCAGCCTGGCTCCCTCTCGCAGTTCCTGCTCAGCTTCCCCTCCCAGCAAGCACTCCGTCCATTTCTCTAACCTTTCCTCTGATTTTCAGAGTTCCAGGATTTTAGTCTGTGTCTGTTTCATTTAGCCCCTTGTATCTTTGTTTCTTTGTTGTAGAGGGTCCATGTAGTGTGTATGTTGGGTCCACCAGCTTGCTAGAAGTCCCTAAATAATACTCTTTAAAACAACTAAAATTAAATAACTAGCTATCTGCCAACGAGTTAACCCTGACTCATGGCCTCCCCAGGTGTGTTAGAGTAGTTCTGTGCACCATCAGGTTTTCAATGGCTAATTTTTTGAAGTACATTGATTTTCAGACCTTTCTCCTAAGGTGTCTCTGGGTAGATTCGAACTACCCAAAACTTGGCACTATTGTCTTTTTCAGCACAAGGAAACTGGTATCAAGAGAGAAAAAGGCCTCATCCAGGGCCACCAGGGACACAGCATAGGATTCATTTCTTGCTCCCATTGCTGGAGCTAAGGAAACTTAAGGTCAGCAGTTCAAACCTACCAGCTGCCCCCTGGGAGAAAGATGAGGCTCTCTGTTTCCATAAAGATTTACAGCCTCAGAAACCCTAGACAAGATCATTATGAGTCAGTTTGACTCAATGGTAGCGGAAGTGGGATTACTGTAGCTGGGAGTGAAGTCTGAAACAAAAGAATGGCAGAGTCCCTTCCATGAACACCTCCCTCCACCTGTTTCAGGGACAACATGTCCCAAAGGGCGAGGTCACTAGGAATTGTGATTCATTCTCAGGATTGCTGGGTTCTAGCCTGGAGCTCTGAGGGAGAAGGTCTGAGGGAGAACCCTTTATGAAGGCAGATCTCGCTCTCTTTTTTTTTTCATTCAAAAATCATAAAAAACTTTATTAAAAATGTTCAAATATGAAGCTATTGTTTCTCAGCATATTCTACACCTAGTTCTATACACTTTTTTAAAAATGTTTTATTGTGAATTATGTGATAGTTTACATGAGAGAACATTAGTTGTACACTCATCCTATCTTATATCATTTAATCGCCATGGTTACAATCCCCTCCATGCATCATCAACCTACCACAAGGTATACCCTGCAAGCCTGCCCCCCACCCCCAGTCATCAGCACACAGCCCCTCTCCGTCTCTGGGTCTTAAGTCCCCAGCCACTCCATCTCAGGCATCACTGCTTCTCTGGGTGGGTCCCGCTCTCCACTCTTCTCCTTGATGGTCCCAGGGACCTCTGCTCCTAGACTGAAAAGTTAATCACTCACCTCCTTGATACAAAAGTCTACCCCTACATTTCCAGCCCTCACAATCAGTCCTGATAACAATTATTCACTATTGTATCACAAGAGACCTATGCACATCTCCTTTCTTCAGCCCCGCCTAGACAGATTGGATACTACTCAGTGGAGATTCTATCTTCCTCCATGCCCTCTGGATCCAGGTTCCCTCTTGAAAGTTTGTAAGCCAGTCACTTCTTGCCTTTGTAGCCCTCCCTACTTTGGGTAGCCAATGTCCAAGTTGCCCATCCCAGTCTACTCTGTGTATGGAGTGGGTGGGAATGATCCTCACTGTAAAGATTTGTTCCCTCTTTTGAGCTACTGCA
>NW_006408686.1:5160417-5346922 GCF_000296735.1 Chrysochloris asiatica
CAAAGGAAACCCTATTTCCAAACAGGATTACATTCACAGATACAGGGGCTAGAATTCTAACACATTTTGAGGGGGTCACGATTTAATCCATGACTGTATATTAACTAATTTAACCCCAGAAGTAGTCACTGTCACTATCATTACCCCTACTGACAAGGTAACGGAGCTTCAGAGAGATAAGCAATGTGCCCAATGCCACAGGGCTTATAAGCAATTGGTGCAGGGTTTGAGTTCAAGAAGTCTGATTTCAAATTCCATGAGTCAAACTCCATTCTCAAAAGATGCCAGTAATTTGACAGATGTATGAGGGTGCTTCAAAAAGTTCAAAGAAAATTTGAATTCAAAGATAATGTAATTTTTTCATGAACTCTTTGAAGCCCTCTCATATAGGCCCTGAACTCATAAAGTTTTGCTTCATATCTCCTCCATGAAACCAGAGAACTGACATACCTACTATTATCACTGTGTTGTTGTTGTTAAATGCCGTTGAGTCAGTTCCAACTAATAGCAACCCTCCATAGGGTCTCCAAGGAGCAGCTGGTGGATTTGAACTGCCGAATTTGTGGTTCGCATTCCAATGCTGATCCTAGAGTGTCACACCATGCTCAACCAATTAGGTCTGATGAGGCAGAGGAGACAGAGAATAGGATACAGGACCACACAGAGGATTGCACCCAGGAACAAGATAGTAACAAACTGGAATTATAGGAGAGGCAAGCAGGGTGGAATGAGCAAGGTTACACAGGCTTCCTGGGAATTGGGTATCTTTTATAATTCTGTAGGCTTAAGATTAGAGGACCATCCCTAGGTGCTAGATACCTGACTCTGGGGTGACTAGGATGGGCGTATGGCCCCAGAGTGTGGGACCCTGCAAGAGGAGAGGTTGGAGAGTGGACTTAACCAGCTGCTCAAGATGGAGAACAGACCAGCCTCCAACCTCTACCCTGGGTCAACACAATATCGAAAGGAATCGGTGCTGCATTCTATAGGAGGTCCTGTCATTATCAGTAATTCTGCCGCTGCTGTCCTTTAGGAGTCCTGGTGTGGTGCTGTGGGTTAATGCGCTAGACTGCGAAGTCGGTTTGAACCACAAGGTTGGCGATTGAAGCTCACCGACCGCTCCTCGGAAACCCTACACAAGGTCGCTGTGGGTTGGAACTGACTCGATGGCACTTAACAACAACAACAGTCATTTAGTAAGCCTCTATTATTTGAAGACTGCAAAAGAATCAATGCACGAGTTATGGTGTTGAAGAACATTGAAAGTACCATGGACTGCCAGAAAAACAAACATCTGTCTTGGAAGAAGTATAGTCAGAGTCTTCATTAGAAGTGAGGATGGTGAGACTTCGTCTCTTGTACTTTGGACATGTTGTCAGGAGAGACCAGTCCCTGAGAGAGGACATCATACATGGTAAAGCGGAGGGTCAATGAAAAAAGAGGGAGACTCTCAAGGAGATGGGCTGATACAGTGGCAACAACAGTGGGCTCAAACGTCACAACGGTTGTGAGGAAGGTGCCGGGCTGGGCAGCGGTTCGTTCTGCTGTGCTAAGGCTGCTATGAGTTGGAACTGATTTAACAGCCTGGTGTGGCGCTGTGGGTTAATGCGCCAGACTGCAAAGCTGTTTGAACTGTAAGGTTGGCGGTTTAAGCTCACCAGCTGCTCCTTAGAAACCCCATACAGGGTTGCTATGAATCAGAACCGACTGGACAGCACTTCACAACAACAAAAGCATCAACAACAGTCACATTTGATAGGTTCTTTAGATATAGTCCACTATTCATAAACACCTGAATATAAAACATTGTATCGCATTTTAAGGTGAGCAGACTGAAAATAAGAAATGCAAAAAATCCAATGTGCCTCAGCCAAACACTTAATTAGGGAGGTGGCTTCTTTTCTATGTCTAGGTGAAATGTCAGGCTAAATGATATTTCAACTTAAGGAAAGACCGGTGTTGGACTACAGACATTTAAACTGAATGGTAACATCAACTAATGTCAAGAAGCTGGTATTCTCCTAAACAGTGTTGGTGGGAGTATAAATGGGTACGTTTTGGGGAGAAGTCTGATGGCGGCTAATTGCAACTTTAAAAAACACATGTACTCCAAGATTGAGCTTGTGTGGCACTGTGGGCTAATGCGTCAGCCTGCAAAGCTGTTTGAACTGCAAGGTCGGTGGTTCAAGCTCACCAGTCGCTCCTTGGAGACCCTATACAGGGTGGCTATGGGTCGGAATCGACTCGACGGCAGTTAATAACAACAACAAACACATATGAGCGTCATTCAAAAGTATTGCTGTTAGAGATCCGGTTCATCCATGCATACATGGGTTTATTCCAAGCAAAACATGTTTAAACATGTCTCTGCAATCAGTGGATGGCTTCAGACAAGTCCTCTCCCTAATCCACTTGTCTTAATTTCATTAGTGGATCTTCACAAAGAAAAAAGGTTCAATCGAAATAGTGACTTCCGAGGGGCCCTGTTGGGCCAGTTCAATTCCAGGCAGAAAGGCCAGCTCAGAAGGTTCTGGAGATGGTTTTGGTATTTCAAAGTGGTGATCTTGACAGATTTTTCTCCAAGGATGCACGATGATCATGGCACGGCTTCCTATGAAGAAGTTTTAAGAAAACTGACAACTGCTTTGTTGAGAAAACAGCTAGGAAAGTTGTTCGGAGGCATTCCCTCCCCTCCCCCATCATGATAATACAAAGGCTGTCCTATGAGAATTTCCTTGGGAAACCTTACTCCAGCCACTCTACATCCATGATCTTGCCCTTTCAAACTGTTTTTCCTTTCTTTTTTGTTCCCCAAACTCAGAATATAGAAAAGAAACACTTAGAAAATTACTTTGTAGCAATACTTTTTTGACTTACCCTGGTATAAATCAACCCCAGAAAGTAAATTGAGCACATAAAGACAAGTCCAATTATGTTGCCTGAAGTTCATTTTGTAATGACACATTTTGTAACAAAGGAATGGTGGTGGGAAGTGTTTTGAGTCAAGTAAGGAGTGCTGGTAATGTATTGGTTATGAATCGGGCTGTGAACCGCAAGGTTTGTTGTTGTTGTTGTTATGTGCCGTGGAGTCGGTTCCGACTCATAGTGACCCTGTACAGGGTTTCCAAGGCTGTAAATCTTTACGGGAGCAGAAAGCCTCATCTTTCTCCGGCGGAACAGCTGGTAGTTTCGAACTGCTGACCTTGCAGTTCGCAGCCCGATTTGTAACCACTACGCTACCAGAGAGCAGTTCAAAATGACCAGCTGCTCTGTGGGAGAAAGATGAGGCTTTCTGCTCCCGTAAAGATTTATAGCCTCCGAAACCCTGTACAGGGTCGCGATGAGTCGGAACCGCTATGAGGAAGAACACCTTAACCTTTGCGAGGCCCATTTTGCTATTCAGATAACAGGACAGAAAAGAATCGAGGATATTTGAAGTTTTTGTTTTTTCAAAAAAAATCTAAACCACACTTTCTAAATATAAAACCAATCAATTAGTCCAGCCTTGTTAAATGTACCTTCCTAAGTCCCCTCCGTAGTGTGGTGCTGTACGATAAGCACTGTATTGCTAACCTCAAGGTCGGCAGTTCAAATCCATCAGCCCCTCCTTGGAAACCCTATTCAGGGTTGCTATGAGTCGGAACCGACTGGACGGCACTTAACAAGTCCCCTCCATACCATAGAAAAATGTAAGTCTATTTCTGTCACCATTTTAATTGAATTATTTCTTCTTTAATAAATTGTGCTGACTTGCGTTTTTCTCCTTAAAAAACAAGAACGAAAGCTGTTGATAACTCTTAACATGCAGTAGCAACTTGCTGCGCCTGCGCAACCCCTGCGGGGTGGAAGTTCCACAAATCACCGGGACCACATCCGTTGGGGGCGGGCCCAAATTGCATGCTGGGATTGATCTAATCAGCTGGGTTCTAGGCTTTCGGAGGCTGTTACAGCTCCGGAGTGTTTCTCAGCGAACGCTTCTGCTAAAACAACCCGCGGTTCCGAGTCGTTTCCGGTGCCCGTACTCGACCACTCGGTGGGCGATGTCTTTGAACACCTACGGGAAACTTCTGCGGATTAGGATCCAAGCCGGACCGACCAGACTGTGGGGTCTGCGAGAGGCAGGCATTTAGAGTGAGGAACCACGGGCGCGGACCAGGTATGTGCGGCAATCTGAGATTTGTGTGTGCGTATGAGTCCTGGTGTGGAGATAGAGGGTAAGCACTGGACTACTAAGTGCAAGATCGGCGGTTCAAACCCACCAGTCGCTCCTTGGAAATCCTGTACAGGGTCGCTATGGTAGCGGAGCTATACAAGGAGCTCTGGTAGTGTTGTCGTTACAAATCGGGCTGTCACACCAAAGACCTTCTCCTGGAGGATGCAAGCGTTATTGCCGCACATGTATAGGGTGCCTTTGTGCTTTAGTTTTTGTTGAGAAAATGAATTTGTGGTTTTAAAACATACAAATGACAGTGAATGATGAAAGACATGAAAAAGGATAACTGACCATCAGAACCCTGCGTGCATAATTCCTACATCTCTGTTTCATATTTACCTAGCCAGTTGCTCGCATCTTTTTTGTGCACGGCTGTTAGGTATTCTCCAGCCTCAGTCGGTTCTGAAACAATCCAGCTAAACACTGCACCACCCTCACAGCTGTCACTGTGTTTGAGCCCTTTGTTTGCAGACACTGTCACTTCTTGAGGGTCTTTTGCTTTTTTTTCCTGTCCCTTTCTTTACCAAGCATGATATTTGTCTCCAGGAACTGGTCCCTCCTAACAACATGCTTGTGGGACAGTCGCACCAGGCTCACTTCTAAGGAGCATGCTGGTTGTACTTCTTCCAAGACAAGTTTGTTTTGGTAGCCCATGTACTTTTTATATTCTTCACCGCACTGTAATTCAAGTGCACTAATTCTTTGGTTATCTCTAGTTATTGCTCCGCTTTCACATACATATGAGGCAATTGAAAATACCCCATATGGCTTGGGTCAGGTGCATATTAGTCCTCAAAGTGACGTGATTACTTTCAACACAAAAAGAGATCTTTTGCAGATTTATCCACAGTAACACTGTCTAAGATGGTATAAAAATAAACCTCCAGGGGGGTAATGTTAAAGCTTATTTTTAGACTATGATTTGCTGAGATTAATAATACCCAGGTGGAGTTGCATACCAGATATCTTTTGGCCTTCACAAGCTTGTAAGCTTCAAAGCAAGGCAGGACTAGAGATGGGTAGATGATTCCAGTCAGGAATTGACAAGAGTTGTGTCTCTTCTGTGAGGCTTTCAGGACTGGGAAAGTGATAACACAGAAAGTGGTTGAAACAAGAGCCAGCATTTCCCCAGAGTTCACGAGTTGAAAATTTTAAAACCTTTTGAGGTTTGGCAGCCCAAGTTGTTTGGTTTTTAGACTTCACTTTGAGTGGACTGTGAGAGGCAATACAATGTCTTGTTAAGAGCATGGGGTCTAAATCCTGAGTTGGAATCTTGGCTCTGACACTTTTGGGTAGACCTAGACTTGTAATGAGCATTTTTCTTGAGTTGCTTCTGACTCATAGTGAGCCTGTATAGGGTTTCCAAGGCTGTAATGAGCATTGTTGTTAGTGCCATTGAGTTGGTTCTGACTCGCAGTGAGCCTGTATAGGGTTTCTGAGGAGCAGCTGGTGGGTTTGAACTGCTGACCTTGGGTTCAAAGTCCAGTACTGATCCTGTGGTGCCACACCAGGAGTCCATGTTGTTGTTATGTGCCGTGGAGTTGGTTCCGACTCCTATACAAGGTTTCCAAGGCTGTAAATCTCACGGAAGCAGAAAACCTCATCTGTCTTCCGCGGAACACCTGGTTGTTTCGAACTGCTGACCCTGAGGTTTGCAGCCGGATTCGTAACCACTACGCTACCAGAGTTCCTTAGATCGATCACCATTATCGTACTTAACAACAACAGCAGCAAAGTGTTGGTAACGATTTGAATTCGATCTTGGATGAAAGACAAAGGAAATGGATTACACAAGGACCAAAGGTTCATTTTAGAAAGAGAGTGGTTAAAGGGCCCTGTATAGGGGTTAGCCAAGAAAACCAAGACCACCTATTAGCTTTGAGGTTGTCCCACCAAGTGAGTCCTCCTTTTAGTCCTTCTCTGCGGTCACTGGCTTTCTTGGTTATCTCATTAAAGGCTTTGGTAACTTGACCAGATTGGTTTACGTATAAACAACATTCTTCACTTAGAAGTGCATTTGTGTAGTAATGTTGAAGTAAGGAGGTCAAGGACTCTTCTGCTTTGTCGGACGACCACTGCTACATAGTAGAGTCGAGTTACTTTAGAGTAGCAGACTTTGATCTCTTAGTGCTGTTATTTGATCTGCTACTTTTATTGATAATCGTTGGATTCCCAAGATTGATGGCTAGGGAAGGTGGGGGGCTAATCTGTTGGGTGGACAAAGGAGGAAGCAATGGATGTGGGCTTAAAGGACTGGGTGAAGGAGCAGAGGAAGTGGGTTGAGGATGATGGGGTGTTTTATTGTTGAGTTATGTGATAGTTGACATGGGAGAACATTAGTTTTACATTCATTCTATCATATATTGTTTCATTGCCATAGTTACAATCCCGTCCATGCATCATCAACCAACCAAAGGGTATACCCTACAAGCCTACCCCACCCCACCCCCACCCTGGTCATTAGCACACAGCCCCTCTCCCTTTCTGGATCTCAAGTCCCCATTCACTCTATCTCTCCGCTTCATCGCCTCTGCCTCCATCTCAGGCATCACTGCTTCTCTGGGTAGGGTCCCGCTCTTGGCTCTTCTTCATTGATGGTCCCAGGAACCTCTGCTCCTAGACTGAAAAGTTAATCACTCCCCTCCTTGCTGTAAAATGTCCACCTTTACATTTCCATCCCTCACAATCAGTCCTGATAACAACTATTCACTATTGCATCACAAGAGACCCATCTGCATTTCATTTCATCCGCCCTTCCTAGACAGGTTGGATACTACTCACTGGAGACTCTACCTTTCTCCACGTCCTCTGGATCTAGGTTCCCTCTTGAAAGCTTGTAAGCCAGTCACTTCTTGCCTTTGTAAACCCCGCCCTCCCCACCACCATTTTGGGTAGCCAATGTCCAAGTTGCCCATCCCTGTCTACTCTGTGTGTGGAGGGGGTGGGAATGATTCTTGCAGTAAGGATTTGTTTCCTCTTTTGATCTACTGCATCCATAGGTGTAGGTCAAGTTCATCAAACTGTATCAGATGACACTTTTTTTCCTCTTCTTTCTTCTTCTAGTTGAGCTCTGATCATCCAGCCATTGGAGCCAGGTCAAGTGGGTATTATCTACAAGTCCTCCACCCCCATTTTTAATGAATGAACAACTTTAAAAGATTTTTCTAAACTTGACAAGGCCAGGGCTGGGATCTTCAAGGAGAGTTTTAAGCTTGTTGAAAGCAACCTCACATTCCGAGGTTCATACTAATCGTGTCTTCTCCCTTTAGGGTCTCATATAATGGTTTTGCAATAAGACCAAAGTTAGGTGTTCAAATCCTAGAGAACCTTGTCATTCCCAGAAACTCTCTCAAGTGTCTTAGTTGAGGGGGGGACACTTAATCTAGTAGTTATTTCTTTTAGGGGCCAAGCCCTAGTTTTCTGGGACAGCATGAATTCCCAGGTAGTGTGTTTTTGCTTTAGAGATTTGGGCCCCTAATTTGAGCAGAAACTTTCTCACGATGAGGGGTGTTGTACACTCAGGCATGTAAACAAAAACAGGCCGAAAGTATTGATCATGGAAATGAAATCACAAAGGCTTAGTCAAGGGTTTGACTGCCACCCCCCAAATCCTGCACTCAGTGGCTGACAAGGGTCCAAGTAAAGCTGGCAAGGCAGAGAAGGTTGCTCTCACATCTAAATGAGAAAAGTAGTCTTGCCTTCCACCTCCACAGACACCTGAGGCTCCACAGTGATGATGATGATGATGATGATGATGATGATGATGATGATGATGATGATGATGCGTTTGTTGTCGGGAGCTGGGAGCGTGGCTGTCTAGCCTCTGGGCATCATCAATGCAGGGCTCCCTCAGCTGGAGGGGCATGGACCTATGCCACCACGAGACTCAGGGCTTTGGACAGTGGGGGTCAACGTTGTGCCCCACTGTAGGTCATTCCAGACACTCCCACACAGTTGTGACTTTGGTTAAGATCAAGATTACCTGCTTACTCGGCTATAGCCAAATGGGTTTCATCAAAGTGGGAGGGAGGTAATTAGCTGGGCGTTGGAAAGTGACTGCCAGCAGCTGAGCCTGCTTCTCAGTGATTTTGGTCCTCTGAGGCCGTCCTTAGCCTTCTTAGGGTCATTACAGCCTTGTTAGCCTCCGTCACTAGTTGAGATACAGGCGTGTTAGGTCCCAGTTCTACCTTTCTTCATTTTCTTCTAATATTTCAGGTAGGCCTGAGTCAAGAAGTGCATACTTAGGGCCTCCCTCCCTGTATCCTAGTCTGGGTCTATATTTGCATACTTCCTGAATGCCTGTTTAATTCAAGGAAGAAAGAATTCTGGGGGATTCGAGTGATGTCAAGAAACTTCTAGGGAGTGTCCAACTGAAATGGGCACTGAGGGTTTGGGTGAGCCAAATGAGTAGGGATTGATGAAGAGAGAAAACAGGGCCTAGGGTCCGCTTAGTGAGTAGAAAGAGATCAGAGTTTGCCAGGATAGCTCCGGAAACCAAGGCTCGCTCAAAAGGTGAGATGTGATGAAACATATAGCAGCCTCAGCCTCAGGACAGGTAAGACAGACAGCAGAGAGGACTTCTGGTGGGCCTTGGGGGCTTGAGGAGGGAGTAAGAAGAAACATACAAGAGGCAGAATGTAGACAGGGCGACAGGCAAGTTCATAGGAAGCCTGAAATTGGGGACCTCGGACCATTTGCCAAGGTGACAACAACAAACATCAAGTTGGAGCCCAGTTGTGATTGAGTGAGCCATTCTCCAGTCCCACTTTTTGGTCTCCCAATTTATATCGGGGCAGGCCAGTCCCAGCGCCTTCGGATTCTTAAGGAGACATCCCCAAATGGAGTCTTTTGGTTGGATCACTGAGCATTGCCCATTGATGGAAACTCTATGAAACAAAGAAAGGGCATCTCACAGATGACAACATGCCGAGAAACAAAAGATTCAGTCAGAGCGTGCCCTGCCTGAACAAGGTGAAGAGATCTGACAAGAGAGTCAGGCATCCCTGATTCTGATACCAGACTGAGACTTAAAGATCTTCCTCTAAAGTCGAGCATCCCTGAGACCAGGGCAAGACCGAATCTAGAAGGGGAAATGGTCAGGAAGTGTCCTTTGAGACTGTACCCCCAAACAAAAAGTGATAGACTCGTTTTCAGAATTTACCGACTGAGGAAGAAAGGTGAGATGATTGCTGTAGGATAAGCACTGGACTGCCAGCTACAAGGTTGGAGGTTCAAACCGACCAGCTGCTCCTTGGAAACCTTGCACAGGGTTACTATGAGTTGGAACAGACTTGATGGCACTTAGCAATAATGAAGTGTATATGTATACTTGCATATATGTTGTTGGCTGTTGGCTGTTAAAGTGCCGTCATGAATTGGTTCAGACTCATAGCGAACCTGTGTAGGGTTTCTAAAGTGTGGCTGGTGAATTTGAACTGCCAACCTTGTAGTTCAAATGGACCTTGCGGTTGAGTGCTTGTCCTGTGGTGTCAGATCAGGACTCCACATGCATATACATAGATAAACATATAGGAATGTGTATAGCATGAGAGCATATCAGACAAACCCAAAATGAGGGACATTCTATCAAATAGAGTCCTGGTGTGGCACTGTGGGTTAATGCGCCAGACTGCAAAGCCGTTTGAACTGCAAGGTCGGTGGTTCAAGCTCACCAGCTGCTCCTCAGAAACCCTATACAGGGTCACTATGGGTTGGAACCGACTCGATGGCGCATCACAACAACAACAACAACATGCCACATTAATGTCTAGCCATAGTTAAATCAAATATGCTGTATACGTAAGCAAAAAAATAAAATCAGGGTCAGAATGACAATATACAAACTGTTAATATGACATGTTATTTTCTATTTTGTAGTCTTTTGTCCCCCGTCCTCCCCCATTTAATGTCTGTTAATCTTTATATGTAAATATATTTAACAATGTAATTATGTTATCATTTTATAACATGATTTTCCTGCTTGCCATGTATCAGAATATTTAATGACTATTTAGTAACAACAACAACAACAACTTAATATTCTGTTACATGAATGTTCCAAGCTGTAATTGATTAGTTTGCTTCCTTGGATGCAGAATGCTGAATGATGTCTGAACAACTCCAATTATATCCTTTCCATTCTTTATGCCTTATACCAGTCCTAGGTCCATGAAAGTTTGTAATATGACCCCCTTTCATCTCTGAAAAGTGGGATTGAGGGAGGAGAATCTGTTTAAGGTGGGGTAAGGGGCCCAGAGTTAGGTCTAGAGCCACACTGGAGGACTGGTCAACATTCGAGTGGAAGTATTTCAGAGCCGTTCAAGGCAGAAGTTCCTCTATTCTTCATTCATGTTGGTACAGTGGGTCCTCGGGGCTTGGGAGAGATCTTGGTTTTGTCCTGACACCTATTCTTTACTGGTTTGTAGTTGTGTGTATGTATTTGTAGGAGGAGGTTTGAGTGTTAGCAGGTAGTTGCATCATAGAAATGGAGAAGAAAATAGTTCTATTAATTATAAGTCATCTTAAGAGCACTGAGGCAGAGCAGAGCATGACTTAAGGCTGCCTTTTGTTTTTTTTCTCCCCAGGAGAGGTAACCAAAGGAAGATCGATCAATGCTGTAAGTCTGAAAACATGGCCCATGTAAGTTAGTATTTCTCTTTTCTTGAAGTATGACTTTTAGGCTGTTGTGGTTAAGTGCTATAGAGTCGGTTCTACCTCTTAGCAATCCTGTATAGGGTTTCCGAGGAGGGGCTGGTGGGTTTGAACCACAGACCTCGTGGTTAGCAGTCCAGTGCTTATCTATAGCAGCACTTCAGGACTTTCAGGTTATGTGACTTTTTTTTTTTTTTTTTACTTTTCCTAAAATCGTCTATCTAAAGATCCTATATCACAGTGCCTCCCATTACAGCGAAGGTTGGTGGAGAAAAAAGTTTAGTGTTAATTTCGTATGTGTCTTTTTTTCTAAAAAGGGCTGATTTTTGGGGGACACTTGTTCATCATCTATTTCAGTATCCATGCCTCTATCAAGGTAAATGTTGGCATAGTAAAAGGGTTGGTACTCTGGAGAAATGGGTTGCTGAGTTTGAGAAGTTAGAGATGATTGTCCCATGTGACCACATGTGTGGGAAAATCTTGAAACTTCTCCATTGACTTGTGGTTTGCAGGCAGGTAAGATGGAATTCGGTTTTGAGTAGCCTCAGACTTAGTGTGTATGATGAAGCAATCTGCTTCAGGAGGCTTTTGGGCAAGGGCTGAGTGGGATTGTAGATGGTAAGAGAAAGAAGACTGCCCGTTATATTTCAGTGGTAGGTGATTGCAGATTCCTGGAATCGGGGAAGACCTTCGATTTTGACCGCCATCACCATGAGTGGGGGACCTCATTGACAGCAGCCAACAGAAACAATGAAACAATGAAATCTTATGTCAACTGTATGGACTATTGTACAACTTCCTATAAAATTATCTGTTATGGCAAGAAAAAATGCTCTTGATATCGTCAGATATCATAATGAACTTGAAGACAGATCATTCCTCAATTTTATGTAAATTATATTTTCTAAAATAGATATAGAAAACTTGAGGAGGAATAGATTTCCATTTTCCCCTGTACACCTTAAAAGATAACGATCGTGTCCTAAGAATTTAGGAAGCGCAGGTACTTAGTAGGCACTGTGCTCACTATGTACTGTTTTCTTTAATGGGGAACACATTCTTTTATCCATTCCCAGGCATGTTGGGATAAGGAAGTTGCCTCATAGCATACAAGAAGTTTACAGCAGCAGGATCCTCTAAGAATGTGTGGACTCTCTGCTTTAGTCATGTGAATTTCATTTAGAGTGCAGTCCTTCACCTCTTCTCTTTTTATCTTGAAGAGATTTCCTTAAGTTTTCCTTTAATACATGTGTTTATGGTTTCAGGGATCATTGTCATTCAGGGATGTGGCCATCAACTTCTCTCAGGAGGAGTGGGAATGCCTGGATCGTGTCCAGAGGGACTTGTACAGTGACGTGATGCTGGAGAACTATAACCATTTGATCTCACTGGGTAAGGTCATTTGTCTCAGTGTCTGCTCTCTGGACTGTCAGCTTTCCTCACTGGGAATTTCAGGGCCGTCTGTGCCCAGAAGAATAGTTTGGGATTTTTTGGGGGTTGGAAATGAAAACTGCCAGGAAGTACCTACATCATTCTCATTCTTCAGGGACCTTCCTAACACTGGTCCTCTTGGTAATTGCCTCTTTTTCCTAATGAACAAGGCCTGGATTTGAAAATTTGAACACTTATTGGAAGGTTTGATTTCGGAATTACTGCAGATGCTGTGTTGCTTTGTTGTGCTTTTGGGGTTTTTTTTCCCCCTTGACGCACTGCAAGGAGAGCAGATTCTAATTTTTCTATCAAAAGTACCTCTATGATATAATATTAATTGGGTCTGCACAATTCATTTTAAATTAAAGAGAACACATTTCATGTTCTACAGTGGGTATTCCTTTACCTGTCTGTGATAGACAGTTTCAGGCCATGAAATGGGAATTTTTCATTGAATGACTATATATACTAAGTAAGTGTCTAAGGAAGCAAGATATAACAGTAAACCTAACAGTAAACTTTATGCCTACTATGTACCAGACCATGTTGTAAGTATTTTATGTTATATGCCATGTCCTTTTCCAGTCTGGTTGATCTCACCCAATCCTCTTACCCTTTTCTGAAATCTTTTCTCAGTATAATTTCCACTTTTAGTTTGTTAATATTGTTTATTTGATTAGCAAGCATCAAGGTTCTTTTTATTCTATACCTTTAAGAAAATTCCTTTTCTTGTATAGGAAGTAGTTTCAGTTCTAAACCAGATGTGATTACCTTTCTGGAGCAAAGGAGAGAGCCCTGGATGGTCGTGAGAGAAGAATCAAGCGGACGGTACTCTGGTGAGTAAGAGGAAGGCAGATCGGGGATCCATCGGGGTCCAAAACAGCCAGATGGTCAGAGAGGAGAAGACGGATTCTCTTTTTTCATGATTGCAGGTCGCCTTCTTTTTCAGATTCTCTGGAAATAATTCCAGATTTAAACCATTCATTTAATGGGTTTGGTGCATGTGTCACAGTAAAATAAAATATTTTTGCTTTCACCTTATATTTCAGATTTGGAGGCAGATTATGGAGCCAAGAAGTTATCTCCAGAAAATATATATGAAACAAGCTTATCCTCATGGGAGATAAAGCACATAAGTATGTCTGCAGAGCTTGACATGCCCATCTTTAGAATTGATTCAAAATACAGAAGCGGGCTTGAAGAACCACAGGAATTTCTAGAGGGATATATTGGTCAGAAGATAATCAGCTATGAAACAGTGCCTGCTTACACTCATCATTCTTCTCCTATTCATGGTACAAGTACACCGTATGAATGTAAGGAATATGGGCAACTCTTTCTGCGTGGTTCAAATCATATTCCACAGCAAAGTACTCATAGCAGAGAGAAGCCCTATGAATGTAGTGAATGTGGAAAAGCCTTTAGCCTTCTCACCCACCTAAATCATCATAAGAACATTCATAGAAGTGAGAAACCATTTCAGTGTGAAGAATGTGGGAAATCCTTTAATTGTAGCTCAAACCTTGTTCAGCACCAGAATATTCATACTGGTGAGAAACTGTATGAATATAAGGAATGTGGGAAAGGCTTTCGTCGTGGCTCAAATCTTGTTCAGCATCAGAAAATTCCTTCCAATGAGAATCCCTTTATGTGTAAGGAATGTGGGAAGACCTTTAAATATCACTGCCGACTGACTGAACATAACAGAATTCATACTGGTGAGAAATCTTTTGAATGTAGAGAATGTGGAAAGGCCTTTAGTCTTCCGACACAGCTTACCCGACATCGGAATATTCATACTGGGGAGAAACCGTTTCATTGTACTGACTGTGGGAAGTCCTTTAATCGTGCCTCAAACCTTGTTCAGCATCAGAGCATTCATGCTGGAGTGAAACCATATAAATGTAAGGAATGTGGGAAAGGCTTTAGTCGTGGCTCAAATCTTACTCAGCATCAGAAAATTCATTCTAATACGAAACCCTTTATATGTAAGGAATGTGGGAAGACCTTTAAATATCACTACCGACTGACTGAACATCACAGGGTTCATGCTGGTGTGAAACCCTATGAATGTAAGCAATGTGGGAAAGGCTTTAGTCGTGGTTCAAATCTTATTCAGCATCAGAAAACTCATTCCAGTGAGAAACCCTTTATATGTAAGGAATGTGGGAAGACCTTTAAATATAATTGTCGACTGATTGAACATCACAGAATTCATACTGGTGAGAAATCTTTTGAATGTGAAGAATGTGGAAAGGCCTTTAGTCTTCTGACACAGCTTACCCGACATCGGAACATTCATACTGGGGAGAAACCGTTTCAGTGTAAAGTATGTGGGAAATCCTTTAATCGTGGCTCCAATCTTGCTCAACATCAGAGCATTCATACTGGTGAGAAGCCCTATGAATGTAAGCAATGCGGGAAGACTTTTAGACTTCATGTACTGCTTTCTCGACATCAGAAAACTCATACCGGTGAGAACCTCTTTGAATGTGAGGAATGTGAGATAGCCTTCAGACATCAGTATCAACTTATCAAACATCAACGAATTCATACTGGTGTGAAACCCTATGAATGTAAGAAACGTGGGAAGAGTTTCAGCCATAGTAGGAGTCCTGGTGTGGCGCTGTAGGATAAGCACTGGACTGCTAACTGCAGGGTCAGCAGTTCAAACCCACCAGCATAAAGACTTTTAGTTGTACCTCAAACCTTGTTCAAAATTGGAGAATTCATATTGGTAAGAAACCTTATTTATGTAAAGAATGTGGGAGAATCTTTCTGCACGTCAGAGAATCCACACTGGTGTGAAACCTTACGACTGCAACAAGTCTGGGAAGGCTTTGAGACTGTTTAGTCTTCATTGCCTATCAAAGAATTCAGACGGGTTTGCAGTCCTGTGAATGTAATGAATGTTGTAAATGGTCAGCTTATCCAACATCAGAAAATTCAGTCCTCAGAAGGCAAATGGATATAAGAAACGTTGGCAAACCTTCACTGTGTGTGAACAACTTATTCAGCATCAACAAACTCATTCTGATGAGGAGTCCTGTGAATATAAAAGGATGTCAGAAAATTTTTATCATGGCCTAAGAGTTGCTCAACATGAGAGTATTCACACTAGTGAGAAACCCTTTGTGATAGTTCAGGTCTTGTGACAACTTGTCTTGGTCAGGCTTGTCAGTAGTTTGGCAGTTAAGATGTTGCTATCCCCTCAGGATGCACCAAGATGGATGGAGATCTGCAAGGAGTACTGGGCCTACACGTGCTGAAAGGGAACAAGGACCTTTACCGAGAGCCAACAAACAGAAAACCTTCCGCAGAGCTGGAGCTCTGAATTTGAACTGTTAGCGTCCTAACATGTGAAAGAGTACATCTCTGGTTGTTAAAGCCATCCACTTGTAGTGTTTCTATTATAGTAGCATCAGAGAACTAAGACAGAATTTGGTACCAGGAGTTGGGGTGCTGCGTGAAAAAATACCTAAAATTGGAATTCGATAATGAGCCGAGGCTGATAACAGTACTAAGCAGTCTACTTTTGAAAGCTTAGAGTAACTACAAAAGACGGATGGTGGAATTAGGAATGTCAAAGGCAATTCTCATAAGGAGAGGTGTACCACCAGAGCTGGCTCAGTATGGCAGCAGCTGAACCCCTGGAGCAAGAAAGCTGAGTGCCTTTTGGCCAAGGCTTACTGATGGAGTAGAGCGCCTCTGGGTTCTTGTCAATAGAGCTGAAGAGCATTGTGGTACTTGCTTGAACAAGTCTTGAGAGCTAATGTGAATTGTACTGCTGGATTTTTAATGTGTTTGATGCCTACTATCTCTTCTTTCCCACCAGTTGCTCCTATATGTAATAGAAATGTCTGCCTCTGCCTGTTCCACCAATGTATTTGGAAGCAGATAACTTGTATTCTAGATTCTCAGATGAAAAGGAATTTTGTCCCAGGTTGAAATTAGAACTTGCAAGAGAGTTTTGGGGGAAAGGTAATGGTGTTAGTGCGCTTTCAGTTGTACGCATGTTAGGGGCATTTTTGTTCAGCGCATGGATGACTTTGATTATCTTTGTTTACGGTGCTCTTGGGTAACGCATTGGACCACAAAGTCAGTTTGAACCGCGAGGTTGGCAGTTCAAATTTACCGTCTGTTCCCTGGAAATCCCGTAGACGGTCACTATGAGTCAGAACCGACTCAGTGGCACTGAAAAACAACAACATGAATGGTTTAAGGTGACAAGGGGTGGACCACGATAGTCAGGGTTTTGTGTTCATTTGACTGGGCCAGGATTCTTAGTAGCTTGGCAGTTGAGATGTAGTAGCCCCATCCTCTCAGGATGTACCAAGATGGATGGCGAGCTTGTGACACTACGGATGCTAAAAGGAGACAAGGACCTTTCCCCAGAACCAACAAAGAGAAACCATCCCCAGGAGCCGGCAGTCTGAATTTGCCCTTCTAACCTGTGAGAGAATAAGTTTTGGGTTGTTAAAACCATCCACTTGTGGTATTTCTGTTATAGCAGCATTAGAGACCTAAGACACCCTTTGAATCTAAAGAATGTGAACAGGTTTATAGTCATGATCAACACCTCAGACTTCAGAGAGCTCCTCTGGTGAGAAAGGCTTGGAATGTAAGGAATGTAGGATAGTATTTATGGTCACAATTTACCAAAGGGAATATTTTACCAACTATGTGAATTTAATAAATTCAAACACCATGAAATTCCTGTTAAATTTCAGCATATTCAGACTAGAGGAAAGTTGTTGAGGGAACACTTGGGAAAGTTTTACCGTTGGCACATTATCTATGATCATTGTCACTCCTGTTCCTTATCGCCTGCCTGTGTGACTGTTAGGATTAGGCATTGTTTACGAGGTGGTAATAACAGTGACTACCGGATACTGCAATTATGGGAATGAATGGGCTAGAGTATATGCAAAATGCATTTTATATGCTGTTTTCTCTCTCACAATTTGGGGGTTTATCAGGAAAATGAACACGGTGCAATTCAGGATCAGAAACAATTCAGGATACAGCAGTTCTCTAGTCAGGAGCACCTCTTGTGTGTCATACTGCAGGCCCGCCTCACTCTTAACTTCTCAGCCCCGTTGCTCTGCTCAGGCAAGTGGTGTAAAGCTCCTCTAGCCCATCTGTAAACTCCCAAAGGGCACAGGCTGCAAGTTAGCCTCCTGCCCGAGGTCTGTGGCCTAGAAGCACACAGCGGAGCTGTCTTCACCCCCTGCCACTATTTTTTTAGGTAGGGTTCTCACGTACCACTCATGCTCGTCTTCCTTGATGGTCCTGGAATTGTCTCTTCCTGTGTCTGAGATGGCTCCTTTTAAGACTAGCAGGTTGGCAAAACTAACCAAGCCCAGTGTTACAGTCCGGTACACCCTATTTGCATGTTCCCCCCAAGTCATTTGGTGGGAATTAAGACTTTGGATAGAAAAGCCATCTCAAGTAAATTCAGGATAACACATACTTGGTAAAGTGGAGGGTCCACAAAAAAAGAAGAGGACACCACAGAGATGGACACAGTAGTGACAGCAGTTGGCTCAGACCCACCAAATGTGCCGACCTGCCGTGTTTCCTGCTGGTGTGCTTAGATTGCTCAGTCAGAACTGACGTGATGGCACCCAACAACAAGAACCCAAGGTTATTTTGGTAAAATACCTGCAAGGGAGCCAACTCGATGTGTGGTATAGTGCAAGCCCACAACATACATCAACTACCACCACTGATGCAACCAAGCCCACCCCAGCATCAGATCAGAGCGATGTCCCAGTCATGTGAAACTAAACATACCCTGCGTGTCAAAATTGGCACTGTCCCCCAAGGGCATTGTAGGTAATTGGCCCCTCTCCAGAAGAGATGTCATGATGCCATTTGTCATTAAACCCTATCCAGAATTTAAATCAAAAACAAAATGGTCACTTACTAAGCAGTAAGTAAAAATTTATCAATATTCATTTCCCTTCATGACCACTGTTTTCCAAATAAAATGAGGGCAATTAAATTCCACAACGATTTCTATTTAGTACCTTGTATAATACTGGGGGGAAAACCCCTATAAATTTGATAAGGCAGGAGAAAGGTGAGGCTTTCAGCTCCCTCGAAGATTCAAAGCCTTGGAAACCTCACTCAACGGCACATGATAATGACAATGTGATAAGGGGGTAGTCCTGGTGTGACTCTAGGATAAGCACTGGACCACTAACTACAAAGTTGGCAGTTCTTAGAAACCCTATACAGGGTCACTGTGAATTGACAGCACGTAACAACAGAGGCTAAGGAGCTCTGGTAGTGTAGTGGTTACGAATCGGGCTGCGAACCGCAAGGTCAGCAGTTCGAAACTACCAGCTGCTCCGTGGGAGAAAGTTGAGGCTTTCTGCTCCCATAAAGATTTACAGCCTCAGAAATCCTGTTTAGGGTTGCTATGGGTCTGAACTGACTTGACGGCACTTAACAATAACAACAACAGAAGCTATATTTTGGAATTCTGGTGTGGCGCTGCAGGATAAGCCCTGGACTGCTCACAAAAAAGTTGGCTCAAACTTACCAAGTACTTCTTGAAAACTCTCTATGGGGTCTCTATGATTCAGAATTGACTTCATGTCAATTAACAATGTGACAAGGAGTCTTAGTGGCATAAGTGTTGGACTCCATCGCAGAAGGTTAGTGGTTTGAATTGTCAGCCATTCCATGAGAAAAAGATATCCCTATCAAGTTTTACAACTTCAGAAACCCTATACAGGGTCGCTATGAGTCAGAACTGACTCCACGGGTTTTTTTGTTTTTTTTTTTAACTTTTCAATGTTAAACCACCATCACCTTGCAGTTAGCAGTCCAGCGCGTATCTGACGGTACCACACCAGGATTTATCTATAGTAACATAAATGCTGTCCATTTAATCCTTTCTAACTCTTTTATTTTGAAATTTTCATACACAAAAACTGGAAAGACTAGTAAACACCCATATTCTCCCATCTAGACCCCAAATTGTTAACAGTCTGCTATGTGTATTTTATTTATATTTTGTGTTGTATCATTGATTAATTTTAGATGTCACGGCACTTTATTCCTAATGACATCAGTATGCATCTCCTAAACAAACGAATTGCTGTCATGCTGATTGTCACATGACCTTGTGTGCTTAAGTAGAACAGGGCTCCACAGGGTTCCCATGGCTGAGTTTTCAGAAGGAAATCACCACATCTGAGGTGTTTCTAGTTGGACTTTCTAACTTTTCAGTAGCAGGTGAGCACATGAACCATTCTTAGCACACAGGGACTTCTCATATAACCATAGTGCCATGTTGTTAGTGCCGTCTGCTAAATTCTGACTCATAGTGACCCTATAAAGGGTTTCCAGGGAGTGACTGGTGAGTTTGAACCACTGCCTTTGTGCTTACCCTACAATGCCACACCAGGACTCCATCATAGTACCATTTGGTAAATTCCATCAAGTCGTTTCCAACTCATAGCGACCCTGTATAGGATTTCCAAGGAGTGCCTGGTGGGTTTGAACTGCTAACCTTGCAGTTCTAACTGACCTTTCGGTCCAGTGCTTATCCTACAGCTCCACATCATAATCTCATTGGTGTTAAGTGTCATCAAGTTGGTTCTGATGTAACAGCAACCCTGTATAGGGTTTCTGAGGAGCAGCATCTTGAGTTCAAGGCTTAAATTATTTTTCAAAACACTATTAAGTGCCCACTAGGAGTTCTGGTAGCATAGTGGTTACGAATCAGGCTGTGAACCTTAAGGTCGGCAGTTCGAAACTGCCAGCCAGTCTGTAGGAGAAAGATGAGGCTTTCTGCTCCCACAAAGATTTACAACCTCAGAAACCCTGTACAGGCTCGCTATGGGTTGGAACCAACTCGGCGGCACTTAACAATAACAACAAGGAGTTCTGGTGTGGCACTATAGGATAAGCACTCAACCACAAGGTTGGTTTGAACCACAAGGTTGGCGGTAAAAATTCACCAGCCGCTCTTCAGAAATGCAAAACAGGGTCACTATGGGTCAGAACCGACTTGATGGCACTTAACAACAAGAAGCATAAAGAGGTTACCTGATTTGTCTAAATGCACATACTGGTTAGGGGATGTGAGCAAGATTGAGCTGGTGGAAAATACCATCCTCCCTTTCAAGGAGTGTTTTAGCTGTACTTCCTCCAAACAGAACAATCTTTACAAAAAGCAAGTGTGTGAGGACCGCACAAATAAAAGCAGCAGGATCAGATGTTTTAGCAGGCCATTCCTTTTACTATGAGAGAAGCCAATGTTAATCCAAGAACACCGAAGGGTTTAAGACAAAATATGAATCCAAATTAGTCCTTTGGTTTCCCCCACAAACAGTTTGATCCAGGTCTACTAATGCCTCCAATATTCAAGTGAGGGATTAAAGCTGTGATGCTACACCATGTCCACAACACATTAATTACCCACAGATGTGAACACACAAGCATGGACTCCCATATAACAAAATAGCCACGTGCATTCACACACACGCCATCTGCACATGCAGGAACTGAAGCTTTGGCAGTGGTGGTGATGTGCCATGGAGTCGGTTCCGACTCATCGCGACCCTGTACAGGGTTTCGGAGGCTGTACATCTTTACGGGAGCAGAAAGCCTCCTCTTTCTCTCACGAGACAGCTGGTAGTTTTGAACTGCCGACCTTGTGGTTCGCCACCCGATTCATAACCACTACGCTACCAGAGCTCCTTTGCTGAGGGCAGGAGTAGCAGCAGAATTATTAGGGGTATTATTAACATGAAAATCCATTAGCCCCATCCCAAGATATCCAAGTGATTTGCATGAACGTTAAAGTTTGAGGAGCACCAACGCTCAACTGAATTTCTCAGTCTTCCTATTTTGATGAAAAGCAAAGTAAACTCTCTTTGAGTTGATTCTTACTCACAGTCACCCCAGTAGAACTGTGCCCCTGAGAGTTTTCTTGAATGTGATCTCTATAGAAGCAGGTCTTTCTTCTACGGAGCTTCTGTGAGGGTTCAAATTGCCAATCTTTCAGGTAAATAGCCTTGTGTAAACTTTCTGTGCTTGTATTGTTGTTGTTAAGTGTTATTGAGTCGGTTCCAACCCATAGTGACCCTGTGTAATAGGGTTTCTGAGGAGCAGCTGATGAGCTTGAACTGCCAACCTTGCAGTTCAAACGGCTTCGCAGTCTGGCGTGTTAACCCACAGAGCCACACTCCATCAAGTCGGGTCTGACTCATAGCAACAATAGTACACTGATCTAGGTTGTTAAATGCTGTCAAGTCGGTTCTGACTCATAGTGACCCTGTATAGGGTTTCCAAGGAGCAGTTGGTGAGCTTGAACCACCAACCTTGTGGTCCAGCGCATTAACCCACAATGCCACACCAGGACTCTGGCCTTTAATTTTCATTTTTAGTGATGTCTTTACCTGGTTTTGGTATTGGGCTTATGCTTGCTTCATAAAATGAATTTGAGACATTTCCTTCCTTTCTTTATTCTGGAATAGTTTTAGTAGAATTGTTAACTGCTGTCTGAATGTTCGGTAGAAGTCACCAGTAAAGCCATCTGATCTAAGATTTCTTTTAGTTGGGAGTCTTAATGACCAGATCGATTTTTTCTTTGACTGTAGACCTAGTTAAGTTTTCTACTTCATCTGTCTTAGTTTAGGTAAGCCATGCGTTTCTAGAAACCTGTCCATTTCTTCTAGATGTTCAAGTCTGTTGAAGTACATTTCTTTGTAGTATTGTGTTATCATTTTTATTTCTGTTGGGTCTGTTACAATGTCACCCAGATCATTTCTTATTTGTGTTAGTTGCATCTTTTATTTTGTTAGAATTGCCAATTTATCGATTTTCAAAGAACCAACATCCTGTCTTGTTGATTCTTTCTATTGTTTTTCTGGTTTCAGGCCACCTCTCCAAAGTTGCTCACAAAAGTTCAAGATAGTCACACCACGCCTGGCCAGCCGTCTGTTCACTCGTCACTGTCCGTCTTTCACTGCCTCTGCCCAGCTTTTCCTTCCAATAGGTGTTCAATCCACTTCTCTGACCTTTCCTCTGAAGTGTAAGGTTCTAGGTGTCTCCTATGTCTTTGTTGTAGAGGGTGTGTGTAAGCATATCTGCTCAGTCCAACACTGGCTTAGGCTGAGTTCTCTAGAGAAACAAACCCAGTGAAACATGTGTGTGTTGTCGTTAGGTGCCATCAAGTTGGCTCCGACTCATAGTGACCCTGTATACGGTTTCTGAAAGCCTCATCTTTCTCCTGATATGTGTGTGTGTGTGTTTGGAGAGAGAGAGCAGGGAGAGGAAGAGAGAAAGAAATTTATATCAAGGGAATTGCTCACAACAGTAAAGGTGGGAGAGTCCCAAGACCCGGTCAGATGAACCAAGATTAGCAGGCAGGATGATAGTAAAGTAGGCCACTGGCTCAAGTTCAAGAATCAGAGGTTGGAAGAGGAGCCAGATGCATGATCCAGACCCAGCAGAAATGAACAAGCTTTGCCTGAGTGTCTGTTATATTAGAAGTAGGCCACACGCTTGAGGAAACATCCTTTCAATTGATTGGCTGCTCATAGCCGTTCATAGAGCTCAAACTACACTGTTCATAGCCAATCATCATAAAGTTAACAACACTGTTTATCATCAATCATTATAGAATTAACATCACTATATTAGATCTTATCATGGGGATAACCACATCTCAACTGCCCACCCACTGGGAATCCTGACCTAGTCAAATTGACAGAAAATTTTAACTATCACAACCATCTTTTAAAGAAGGTTTCTTTTAATATTTCTTAATTTTTACAACAGTGATCTCATACAATATTTGTCTTTTTGTGATTGACTGATTTCACTCAGCATAATGTCCTTGGTTGACCCATATCTATGAGGTGTTTAAAGATTCATTATTCTTCTTCAACATTGCATAGTATCCCATTGTGTATACGTACCAAAGCTTATCAATTCTTCCACTGATAGTTATTTAGGGTGATTTAAGACTTTTGTTTTTATGAACAGTGTTGTGACAAATGTGTCTCTTATTTCTCATATATATCACGTAGCGGGATCGCTGGGTCATATAGGATGGTATTATGAATAATCTAATATCTTTTCTAGCCATAGCCTGTAAAGCCCTTTAAGTAACGTTTCTGCCCTGCTGGGTCTGGGTAAGAGAAGATGGGAGAAAATACTGATCGGATGGCATGATTCAGCTGTGGGAGCTAGCAGAGTTCATTGTAATCATGAAAACCTGAAACTCTAGCATTGTTATTGTGAACACCTGAAACTCTAGCAGGGTTTAAAATGAGCCATCTCAGAAGCAGGAGGATCTTAGTACCATCAAAGAAGAAGAGCCAAGTAGAGTGTGTCCTTTGAACTGCCTGATCCCTGCACATTGAACCTCCCTCCTCTGCTCAGGGACAGAAAGCTGTGACATGGGCGTGGGCAGCAGCAGAATCAAGAACCAGAGCAGTGGGCTTCCCAGCCCACAGAGCGAGCAAAGCTGAGTGACTTGGGCAGGAAGCTTGCTAGTACAGTGGGCTGCCTGCAGGCACTTAGTTGAGGAGTTAGGTTTGCTGATCAAGGAGTGAGAGCTGAGTGCCTTCAGGCTGAGGCTTATGGTGGAGGGGCGTGGCTTATGGGCATTTATCAGCAGCTGACTAAAACAGCTGTACTCTGAGCATTTCTGACCCCAAATTGTATGTACCCTGTGAGTCCTGGTGTGGCGCTGCAGGTTAATGATGGATGGTTCAAGCTCACCAGCTACTCCTCGGAAACCCTATATAACGGCACTTAACAGCGACAATAACAACTTCCCTAATAAGCCCTGTAACTGTGAGTATGTGTGTCTGAGTTCTGTGTGGCCACTGCAACAAATGATTGAGCCTAGCTGAATAGAGAGGGCGGTGGGAAGAATGGTGGGTGCTTCATATTTTTGCAGACAGCATTTCTATGTCCAGCTTTCTAAGGAATGTCACTGTACTGATTTCCACAATGGTTGTAGCATTTTATAATCCCACCAACAGTGTATGAGGGTTCTGATCTCTTCATACCCTCATCGGCTTATGTTGTTTTCCGTGTTTTTGAACTCTCTTATTAATGCTGGGGTGATATGATATCTCATTGCTATTTTGATTTGTATCTTCCTAATGGCTCATGATCTCGAACATTTCTTCAAAAGTTTGTTGGTAATTTGATGAATCCGATTGATTTTTGTATGTTGATCTTTTACCCTGCCACTTTGCTGAATTCTCCTATTCCAGTAGCTTTTTTGTTGAGTCTCTGAGATTTTCTATGAATAGGATCATATCATTTTTTGCAAATAGAGATAGTTTTACTTCTTGTGGATGCCTCTGACTCCCTTTCTTGTCTTATTGCTAGAAGTACAAGTGGTGACAGAGATTGAAATGCTTGTCTGGTTCCTGATCACAGAGAGAATGCTTTCAGTCTCCATTGGCAATACTGTCTAGATCTTCAAATTTGCCAGAATACAGGGTTTGATGTTGTGCCGTGGAGTCAGTTCCGACTCATAGCAACCCTGTACAGGGTTTCTGAGGCTGTAAATCTTTATGGGAGCAGAAAGCCTCATCTTTCTCCCACGGAACAGCTGGTAGTTTCGAACTACTGACTGTGAGGTTCGCAGCCCGATTCGTAACCACTACGCTACCAGAGCTCCTTACAGCGTTTGATAGCATTCTGTTATTATCCTTTTTGTAATTTTTTTTTTTCTGTTTTATTTCTGCTCACATTTTATTATTTCCTTTCTTCTGGTGACCAACGGCTTTTTTTCCTGTTCTTTTTCTTCGCTGTTGAAGGTATTGGTTTAAGGTGTTGATTTTGGTTCCTTTTTCTTTTTAATGAGCACATTTATTGTTATAAATTGACACTGATCTTTACTTTTGCTACGTCCGAAAGATTTTGGTATGTTGTGTTTTCATTCTCATTGGATTCTAGGAATTTATTTCTTCTATCACCCAGAGTAGTTTTTAAGCAGGGTGTTATTCAGTTTTCTACATTTGATTTTTTATCCTGCTCTTCCTATTATTGATTTCTAACTTTATAGTGTTGTGATCTGAGAAGATGCTTTGTACCATTTTGATGTTTTAAAATATATTATGGCTTCCTCTGTGCCCTGACATACGGTTTGTTCTGTTCTGGAGAATGATCAGTGTCCGCTGGGAAAGAATTTATATTGTGCTGTTGATGAAGTGTTCTATATATTTCTGTTTGTTAATTGTGCTGCTTCGAATTCTGTATCTTTGTTTCTTTCTTATTTAAGCTTTTATTGAAAGTGGTATATTACAGTCTGTTATTACTATGTGGCGCTGTGGGTTAATGCACTGAACTGCAAGGTTGGTTTGAACCGCAAGCTCACCAGCCGATCCTAGGAAACCCTATACAAGGTAGCTATGAGTCGGAATAGATTTGATAACACTTAACTATTATTGTAAGGAAGCTCTGGTAGCGTAGTGGTTACGAATCGGGCTGCGAACCGCAAGGTCAGCAGTTCGAAACTACCAGCGGTTCCACGGGAGAAAGATGAGGCTTTCTACTCCCATAAAGATTTACAGCCTCGGAAACCCTGTTCAGGGTCACTATGAGTCGGAACTGACTCGACGGCACTTAACAACAACAACAACTATTACTGTGGACTCCTGCTGTAGCGCTGTAGGGTAAGCACTAGACTGCTAACAAAAAGGTCAGTGGTTCAAACCCTCTGGTCGCTTCTCAGAAATCCTATGCAGGGTCACTGTGAGTCGGAACTGCCTCAGCAGTTAACAGCAACAACAGGTTTTGTAGCATTGTCTATTTTTTCAGTTTTGTTAAGGTTTGCATATTTTGGAGCTCTTTTAGATATTTATTATGATATGTTCTCATGTTGGATTGACCCCTTAGTTATTAATGCTTTAAAGACTTTTTAATAAAAATTAATATTGTTATTCCCATACTTTTTTGGTTGCCATGTGCTTTTCTTTCTTTGACTTTTCATTTGTTTTTATCTCGGTGTCTAACGTGTGTCTCTTGTACACAGCATATTGATGGGTACTGTTTTCTGATTCATTCTGCTACCGTCTTTTGACTGGTGTACTTAATCCATTTACATTCAGTGTAATTATCAATAGGTATGAATTTACTGCTGTGTATTTTTTGTGTGGCCCTGGTGATTTCCTTGTTCCCTATATTCTTTATGTTATTGATTTTTCATTTCCGTAATAATGGTTGATTTTGTGCTGACTGAATTCCAATGACATGTAAGTTAGTCCTCTTGATGGTGCCCCACACAATTTTCAGCCTTTTCTTCTTTTTTTCCTAACAGATTATTATGGAGGATTTGGTCTTCAATTTTGCTGATTTCTGTCTTTCATTATCTATTTCTGAAATTTTAGTATCTTCTGGATTACTGGTTGCAGTTTTTATATAGTTTTGTCTATTTATTTTGTCATTTTGTTCTTGTTTTGTTTTCCTGAATTATTCTAGACTTTTCTGTTTTCTCTTGTCTGTGATTTCCTTGGTTTTCTCTTTGTTTTACCGGAACTCTTCCTTAACCTATTGAAAGGTTCTAAATGTAATTCTTCTGAATTCTTTATCAGGTAAATTGCAAGACCATTTCTTCCTCTGAGACGGCTAGTGCTGTATTTTGCTTGAGCCATCTGGTCCTGTCTTTTGGTGTGATTTGAAGTTGTATGTTGTCTCTAGGATTGTGGTGTTACTGTATTTATTTGTTAATTTTAGTTAGCTTGTATCACTCTGATTTTTTGTTGTGATGGATCCGGGCTGGTGGGGCAAGCATGCTATGGTCAAGAGTTTGGCAGTACAGGGATGTTCATCACCTGTCTCTGGGTAAATTTGGTAGCAGGTGGGATTGTGAGCACAAGTCATGTAGAGCAGCTGAGGGTGGGCTGGCCAGATGTTGGCTGTTGTCTGCCATTAATTTAGTCATGCTAGAGTGGGTGGTGGCCCTTGCCCTGTGGGGGGTGGAGTGGCAGGTGAGGTGGTTATGACTGATGGCGTCAACAAATGAAGGGAGGAAAAGAGGAAAGGAGAAAATGAAGAAAAGTGGGGAAGAATGAGGGGGAAGAAATAAAGAGAAAGGGGGAAGAAAAAGATTGCAAATTAAAACGGCACAGCAGCGGGCATGAGAGCTCACTGATCCACAGACCCCGCAGCAGTCGGAGGCAACAGGAGCTGGTCCTGGTGGCCGTGGGAGTGTGGTACCCCATCTGTGTGCATGCACACTGCCAACCACAGAACCGGAGGGCCACGATGCAGAATCCCCGGGAGCTCGTTTTACAGATCTTAGAGGGGGCAGGTGTAGTGCTTAATCCTTGGGATGCATTGCAGGTCACTGCAGGAGACAGTGATGGGTGCTGGGAGGTTGTATGGGGTCAGGTAGATCAAGGGGAAGAGGAGCAGTGGGGGGGGTTCACTGGTCACCGGGAGGGTGGGGGTGCACCTCTGGTCACCAGCATGGTGTGCAGGGAAAGGGAGGGAGGAGAGCGCATGTCTCTGGTGTGTGGCACAGCCATAGGTGTGCTCCTGGCAAGTGCAGTCATTTTATCTCACCGGCCACTCTTGGCTCCAGAAGCAGGCAGCCTCCGTCTCCATCTCCCCCAGATAATGTGAAGGCAAAGAGACAATCTGTCACCAAACGAAGAATGAGTATTATATAAAATGATTATTTTTATATAAAATTATATAAAATATTATATCTATTATATAATATATATTATGTAATATATATTACATAATATATATTATATAATATATAAAATAAATGTTGGGAGTATTATGTTAAATTTGGAGGAAAAAAGATGCCTGGTTGAGAATTTGAGCCCACACACTTGATGGCTTCCTGTTTCCACAAAGATTTACAGTCTCGGAAACTCTATACGGGTTGCTATGAGTCAAAACCAATTCTATAGCACTTAACAACATACCCAGAATATTCGACCTTCTTCTGAAGGTTACAGTTATTGTGATAACAAAATTAAGTAACAAATAAGTAATATTGGAAAATTAGTCATAAAACTTTATTGGTAGATTATACAACTAAGAACCCTTATGTTTTAATTTTTTCCTTAATCTAGTAAATTTCCAAATTGTTGTTAAATGCCTTTGAGTTGGTCCCAACTCATAGTGATCTTGTGTAGTTTCGGAGGAGTGGTTGGTGGGTTTGAATTACTGACCTTGCAGTTAGCAGCTCAGTGCTTATCCCATAGTGCCACTTCAAGTAGAGTTGGCAGATTATCATCCTATAAATTACTTACTGGACTCCTGGGGGGCACTATAAGATAAGCACTGTACTGCTAGCTGCAAGGATGGTAGTTCACACCCACCAGCCACTCCTGGACTAATGGAACCCATGAACATCAGTCTCCATGACTCTAAGACCATAAGAACTAGATGGTGCTTCGCTAGACTACCAACTGCTCTGAAAGGGATCACATTAGAAGGTCCCAGATAGAGTGGGAGAGAATGTAGAGCAAGATTCGAAATTATGAAAAAGACTGGGTTTACTGGTCAGAAAGAGACTGGACGAACCCAAGACTATGGACCTCGGCCACCCTTCATGTCTGGAGTGGAGCTCACCCTGGTGGCCCACTTTTCAACTAAGCAGTAAATAATTGTATTGTTTTTGTTAAGTTGTAAGTGCTGTTGAGTGGATTCCAACACATAGCAACCCTATATAGAGTTTCCAAGGAGCAACTGGTGAGCTTGAACCGCCAATCTTATGGTTCAAACCGATTTTGCAGTACAGTGCATTAACCCACAGAGCCACACCAGGACTCCAGATAATTCTATGGTGGTGGTGGTGGTGATGTGCCATGGAGTCTATTTTGACTCATAGCGACCCTGCACAGGGTTTTTGAGGCTGTAAATCTTTCTAGGAGCAGAAAGCTTCATCTTTCTCCCACGGAACAGCTGGTACTTTCAAACTGCCGACCTTGCGGTTCGCAACCTGATTCGTAACCGCTACGTTACTAGAGCTCCTTAGATAGTTCTCTAGGGGAGACAATAACACTAGTGAAATCTGCTCACCATGGAATGGTCAACCATTCAAGATCAAGAGGGCAACATTTACCTGGGGGTGAAGTTCAGAGGGGTTGGGAAGGAGGGTGGAGAAACAGGGAGGAAGTGGGATAACTGCTGTTTGCAATCATTGAGATGAAGCAAATGTGTGATTTGTTGGAGGTAGAATTGATGATCTGCTCTGTAAACCTTCACTCAATTCACACAAAAAAGTTTCAAAAATAAAAACAAAGCACAGACAAAGAGGAGAGAAGTGTTTTGGCAAATATCCCTCAGCCAGAGGTGGAATGCTATGAATTATAGTTATGATGTGTGCCGGTGGCTAAAGTCTTTTCTCACGTTCGCTACATTAACAATTATTTTCTGCTACAGTACTATGTAAAGTTTGGTCCATGGATTGACTGATAATGATCTACAAATTGTTTACTTCTGGTCTGTAACAAGTTAAGCATAATGACTTAAATGCCAACACCAAGAGTAAGCGTTTAGAAACCTTTACAACAATGTGAATTAATTTATGACCACTAAAAATAATAATTTTTAAAATGACTTTTATTTTGTATGTTTTTCTTTCCATTTCATATTTTCGGGCAATCCATTTTTTATTGTCTTTCTTTCACAAAAGTATTGGTCAACAACAGATTGCGGGGTGGGCCTTTGAGAGGCACTGCGCCAGTATCAATCTGCTAAAGTTAAGCTGAGACTGGAAGCCTTGGTGGTGCAGTGGGTTAAGCATTGGGCTGCTAACAAGCAAGGTTGGTAGTTCAAAACCAGCAGCTGGTCCTCAGGAGAAAGATAAGGCTGTCTGTGCCCATAAAGATTGAGTCTCAGAAACCCTGTTGTTACTGTTGTTAAGTGTCGTCAAGTCGGTTCTGACCCATAGCGACCCTGTATAGGGTTTCTGAGGAGCAGCTGGTGAGCTTGAACCGCTGACCTTGGAGTTCAAACCGCTTTGCAGTCTGGCACATTAACCCACAGCACCACGCCAGGATTCCAGATACAGTAGTTCTAATCTGTCTCTATATAGTTGCTGGTATAAGTTGGAATCAACTGGATGGCAGTGGGTTTTGGTCTTTGGGTGATGATATAGTTTTTCTACTCTTTAAATAGATAGGTATAGTATAAAATGTTTCAGTTGTGAACACGAAGCAAGAAAGATTCCGACGTATAACCTAGCATAAATTTTCTCATTTCCTAAGAGGTTAGTTTGTATTAAATAGTCACTGCTCTTATAAAAGTTTGAATATTTCCTAAAAGCCATCGTATGCACTTTACATTCATAGTTTCCTCACTCATGTGATTTCTCTGATGCAAAGTAAGTTGGTCGCTACGAATAAAGGCTTTCCCACATATTTTACATTTGTAAGGTTTCTCACCTGTATGAATTCTGTAGTGCCGAGTAAGGTTTCTCACCTGTATGAATTCTGTAGTGCCGAGTGAGTTCTGAATTAACACTAAAGGCCTTCCCACAGTCCTTACACTTATAGGGCTTCTCCCCAGTATGAGTTGTGTGGTGTCGAGCAAGTTCTGCCTGAAGACGAAAGGGAGTCCCACATTCTTTACATCCATACGGCTTCTCACCAGTATGGAGTCTAAAAAGTGTTGAGTAAGGTGATACCTACAACTGAAGGTCTTTCCACATTCCTTACATTTATATGGAATCTCACCGGTGTGGATTCTCTGATGTAAGCTAAGTTGATAACTACAAATAAAAGCGTCCCCACATTCCGTACATGTGTAGGGTTTCTCACTGGTATGAAGTTTGTGATGTTGAGTAAGATGGTAGTGACGACCGAAGGCTTTCCCACACTCCTTACATTCATAAGGTTTCTTGCCAGTATGGATCCTATGATGTTGAGTAAGATGATTGCTATGAACAAAGGCTTTCCTACATTCTGTACACTTGTAGGGTTTTCACCAGTGTGAATTCGGTGATGCTGAGTAAGTTCTGTTGGAAAGCGAAAGGCCTTCCCACAGTCTTTACATTCATAGGGTTTCTCACCGGTATGAATTTTGTAATGCTGAGTGAGATTATAGTGATGACTAAACACCTTCCCGCATTCCATACATCCAAAGGCATTCTCGCTGGTGTGAGTTCGCTGGTGTGAAGTAAGTTGATTGCAACGGATAAAGGCCTTCCCACAGTCCTTACATTCATAGGGTTTTACACAAGTATGAACTCGAGGTGTTGAGTGAGTTCGGCTTGGAGACGAAAGGCTTTTCCACATTCTTTGCACCCATAGGGTTTCCCACCAGTGTGAATTCTGTGATGTTGAGTAAGATGATAACGACTACTAAAGGTCCTTTTGCAATCTTTACATTCATAGGGAATGTCACCGGTGTGAGTTCTCATGAGTAAAGTCAGTTGATTGCCACAAATGAAGGCTTTCCCACAGTCTGCGCATACGTTCTCTCCAGTATGAATCTTCTGATGTAGAGGATGAGATACATGGTTTCTGATTATCATTTGATGAATGCATCCCATTGGATGTTCTTCTTGTCTCTCAAATTCATGTTCACATTGCACACTCTTTTGGAAAATGGTGGCCTCATTCATGTAGGTTTTACTTTTTTCTACTGTCTGCCACTGAGATATGTATGTTTCATAAATATCTTGTTCTGGAAATAACTGCTTGGTGGCATAGCTGGACTCCAAATCTGAGGGAAGGGAAAAGGGCAAGAAAACAATGACAACAACAACAAAATGCTGTAATGCTATTTTTCTGTGTTGTGGGTTAGGTAGGAGGCTGCATCTTATAGTAGAAATAAGACATAAACAATATAATTCACATTAACAGTACATGACAGCAGAGGTTCAGCAAACTTTTTCTATAACAAAAACAAAAACGTAGGCTTTCCATGGCAGATGGTCTTTTCCCTCAGATCATTTGGCTATACAGATCGTCTTGAATGCTCTGTATCAACAGAGAATCTGTATCAGTTTTTTTTTTTCTTTAAACCAAAGAAGTCTCTTTACCCTTAAAATAAAACACACACACACACACACATTACCATAGATGATAAAGGTCCTTGCTTACCTGTAAGGCCTATTCAAGTCATTACTGGCATCTTTGCTTCCAGTCTCCTCCTATAATGTACCCTTTCTGATATTACAACCTTTGCTCTCCCCTAAGGCTTTTGACAGGCTGCGCTCTCTCCAGGAATATCTGACTTTGGCGCTTTGTATGACTGACTTCTTCTGACCCTTCAGGTCTCAGGTTAAACATTACTTCCTCAGGAGGGTTTAAATATGTTCAAAGAAGCAAAGAAACGAATGCGGACAATATCACATCAAATAGATAATATTAATAAAGATATAGATACTATTTCTTTTTTTTTTTTTAAAGATCTAAATAGAAATACTGGACATAAAAAGTGTAACTAAAGTGAAGATTTTACTAAAACTCTGTTTGAACTTGCAAAAGAGTATGGGCAGTTGAGAACAGATTCAATAGAAATTACATTAGGCAAAGAATGTAGAAAAAAAGAATAAAGAAAAGTGAAGTTTCAGAGAAATGGGAGGGGGAGACATCATTATGTACATCATCATACATGCAGTGGGGGGACTGGAAGGAGAGGAGGAAGAGAAGCACAGAAAATATATTTGAAGAAATAACGGCTGAAAACTCTCTCCAAATTTATTGACAGACACTGATCTCCAGGAAATCCCCACTCAGACATAAAAATATTAAAAGTCAAAAACAAGGAAAAAAAATCATGAGAGCAGCAAGAGAAAAATGACTACTTGATGGAGGTGGTGGTGGTGATTATGTGCTGTGCAGTCGGTTCCGACTCATAGTGACCCTGTACAGGGTTTCCGAGGCTGTTTTACGGGAGCAGAAAGCCTCACTTGATAGAGCCAACAAAAACCACAAATAAGATAAACAATTGATTCCTCATAAGCAGTGATAGAAGTCAGAAGGAATGGTAACATGAAAAGTGGCGAAGGAAAAAAAGTCTCTGGTGCCAGTAAATGACTTGTGTTGGTTCTGACTCATAGCGATCATGTATAGGGTTTCCAAGGAATGCTGATGGATTTGAACTGCCGGCCTTGAATTTAAACTGACCTTGCAGTCCAGTGCTTACCATAGCAATACTCCAATGACCTAACCAGAGGCAATAAATAATGTTCACTGCCTACAGGGGGCCTTTCACTTTTATTATCCCCTTTTTATTAAGTGTTGTCAAGTCATAGCGACCCTGTACAGGGTTTCCCAGGAGTGGCTGGTGAGTTTTAACTGCCGACCTTACTGTGCAAACTGACTTGTGGTCTCGTGCTTATCCTACAGCACCACACCAGGACTCCTTTTACCTTTCAACGTCCCCTTTTACTACCCCTTCCTCTACTTGTTTTCCGTACATGCTATGTGGCACACAGACATGGCTGTCCAATTAATATTCAACTCTGGGAGAGAGGAACTCAGATGTTCTCCTCTAAGCTGCAAACTGGGGCATGCTTACATGCACTCTAACATCAGGACACTGATGTTACCAAGGTTACTAAAAAAAACCAGGGGACTTAGTCTGTAAAAGACAATGCCTTATCCCCATTGTTGTTGTTGTTAAGTGCCATCAAGTTGGTACCGACTCATAGTGACCTTATGCACAGCAGAACGAAACACTGCCTGATCCTGGGCCAACCACACTACGGTTGCCACACTTGAGTTCATCAGTGCTGCCACTTGGCCAATCCATCTCGTTGGGGGTCTTCCTCTTTTTCTCTGACCCTCCACCTTATCAAACATGATATCCTTCTCCAGCGACTGGTCCCTCCAGACAATATGTCCGAAATATGAGAGACGAAGTTTGGCCATTCTGGCCTCCAAGGAGCACTCTGGCTGCACTTCTTCCAACACAGATCTGTTGGTTCTTTTGGCAGCCCATGGCACTTTCAATATTCTCCTCCAACACCACAACTCAAAGGCATCGATTCTTCTATGGTCTGTGTGAAGCACAAGACAAAGTCTGTTGACCTCACCATTAAAGGTGTCTGTGCTCTGTCCTTAAGGGTCATCACTATAAACATAAAACTATGCAGCAGTACTGCAGGGAGCTTATCAACTGATATACTTTTAAAGAATATACAGCTTATTGTATGTCAATTAGACTTTAAGCTGTTTTTTATTTATTGAATTTAAAATGGGTGCATTTTATGTCACGTAAACGTAGTCTCAGCACATATGACTAAGAACAGGCATTTTATTCTATGACTCAGCAATTCTATTTGTTTATTCTGAGAGAAATGAAAACCAGAGAGAAATAAAAATGCACACATATAAAAATCATTGTACAATAATATCTGCGCCAGCTGGCACAATCTGATTTGGGAACATAGATACCAGGATACCAGAACCTTGGCATTTGCTGTTTACTCTGATTGAAAATGCATTTCCCCAATGTTGATGTGACGTGAGACCTCAGTGTTTAGAGGCCGTGACCTCAGGATGGCCTTCCCTGAGTTTGTCTCAGTAAACTCTGACAATTGCTCAATATTCTGTCTCTTTACTTTATCTTCCTCACAACACGTATCATCACCTGTCATACTGCCTATTTATTTACTTGCTTACTATACGAGGAGGCTTCCAAAAGTCCGTGGAAACAATCAGTTAGCTTTTCATTCCATTTTCCCATGAACCCTTTGAAGCCCTCTTAGATATCTCCCTTACTACAACATCAGCAACTCCATGTCGGTAGGAAACTGTAGCCACAGTGCCTCTACTCTAGAAGGGGGTGTGAACACTTACTGAATAAAATAATTGTAGTCAGTGGAAAATGAATACAAGTGCAAATGGAGGAAGACTCATTAACAAGTTGTGATATGCAGATGACACAACCGTGCTTGCTGAAAATGAAGAGGACTTAAATACTTACTGATGAAGATCGAAGACCACAGCCTTCAGTATGGGTTGTATCTTAATGTAAAGAAAATCATTACCACTGAGGCGATGGAGAAATGGAGAAAAGATTGAAGTTGTCAAAGACTTCATTTTGCTCTGATACACCATCAACGCTCATGGAAGCAGCAGTCAAGAAATCGAACGACGCATTGCATTAGGCAAGTCTGCCGCACAAGACCTCTTTAAAGTGTTGAGGAGCAACTATGTCAGTTTGAGGACTGACGTGCACCTGACCCAAACCATGATATTATCAATAGCCTTATATGCAGGTGAAAGTTGGACAATGAATAAGGAAGACAGTAGAAGAATTGATGCATTTGAGTTATAGTGTTGAAGGAAAATATTCGAAGTACCATGAACTGCCAAAACAAATCTATATTGGAAGTAGAGCCAGAATGCTCCTTAGAAGTGACCACACTTCATCTCTCATACTTAGGACATATTATAAGGAGGGACCTGGATAAAGACATCATGCTTGATAAAATGGAAGGTCAATGAAAAAGAGGAAGACCCTCAATGAGATGGACTGGCCAGTGGCAGCAGCAATGGGCTCAAGCATTTCAACAACTGAGACCAGTCCAGGTCCAGGCAGTGTTTCATTCTGTGCTGGGGCCAACCCCGACACACTTATTAGGGGGGCTCACGAAGGGATGTGTGGAGTCGGCCTCGGAAACCCTATGCAGGGCCATTATGAATCAGCACCAACTCCACAGCAGGGGGTGGAGTGGATTGTATCTACTGAGGTGCTATGGATTTGTTTCCTCCATGTATGTGTTTAAATTCTTATCTCTGCACCTGTAAATATAACTCTGTTTGAAAACAGAAGTTTTAATATTGTTAATGAGGCCATACCAGAGTAGGATAGATCCTAACCCTAATTACCCGAGTTATAAAAAGACCAGAGTAGAGACACACAGAGAGACTGGCCACAGCAGCCACATACCACCCAGGACACCCAGGGCTGCTGCTGAGGAGGGAATCGATACCACTGATATCTTGATCTGGGCTTTGAGGTCCACAACTGGGGGGAAATGAGTTTCTGGTCTTTAAAGTCACCACTTAGGAGATGTGTGTTGCAGTAGTACTAGGTCATGAACCAGATGGCCTGGGAAGAGTGACACCCCAAAAGCAATGAAGCACACCAAGCAATCAGCTCTTGATTACCATTCCCCACTCAAAGGAGCTCCCTGGAGAAACGGCAGGTTCCGGGGCTGGGAAAGAAAAAGTTCAAAATGAACTCTAACTATTTGTGCTAATAAGAAAATGCTCAGGAAACCACGTGTGTTTATTTTCTCATTAGGACAAACCACTGAGAATGTTGTCACAAATAAAAAACAGGAAAGGAGAAAAAGGGGGAAAAGAAATGCGGGGAGAAACAAGGCTTGGGGATGGATGGTGGTGGTGATGGTTGTACAGCATGGGGCTGTGGTTGGGGGTTGCTGAATTGTACATGTTAAAAGTATCAGAAACGGCATATGTTCTGTTGTATATATGTTGCTACAATTAAAAACAGAAAAGTGTTCCAAGTGGGGACATGCTAAAAGGAGACAGAAACAAGATTGAAAGGGCTTCCATGGAACAATCTGGGATGACTTACGAGACATCGTGGTGTCGCTGTTATTTGTATGTAGTTGATGACTCTGTGTTGATGTATTCTTAGGTGCTCACCACCTGCCTCCCAGACACGTGGCGACTTTCAACTGCTTGTTCAAGAAACAGTGACTTAAAGTCTACCACTGTGGGAGGGCCTGGGGCTTAACTGTGATCAAGGTCTAACCCCTGCACATTCTAGAGCAGATTCCAGTCTAGAGAAGGGGACAGGCAGGCACACGAGAAATTGGCTAGGATGTCACGAGTGCCAGGAGTCCCTGCATGGTACAAATAGGTACTCTGCTCGGCTGAGGAGCTGAAAGGTTGGAGGTTTGAGTTCACCAGAGGCACACTGGAAAAAAGGCTTGGTGATGTAATTCCAAAAAATCAGTCCCAGGAGGCCCTACGGAGCAGTGCCACTCTGACACGTAAGTTGGAGTCATTCGATAGCAACTGGAATAAATGCCAAGACAGTGCGTGTGGGGCCAGGGAACACAGAGGGGCCAGGGGAGGTTGCCCAGAGGGAGCTGTGTCTAAATGACAACCTCAGTAAGCAGACTTAATCTGGAAAGGAGGCCTGACAAGTCTACACAGCAGGAAAGCACGCACAAAGGCTTGGAGGTGAGCACACTTTCAGGGCCCTGCAGGTAGATCAGCAGTGCCAAGGTCCAGAAATAGGACAAGAGGCAAACAGGACCAGACTACACAGAGCCTCACGAGCCACATTAAGTCGTAGCTTCAATGAACGGTGTAGACAACAAAGCTCAGTTGGACGCAACTGGAAGAGGCCCATCAGGGATGATGGTGACTGGGTGAAGCTTCAGCCAGGAATCAAACTTCACTTTCTGGACAAACTGAAGGGAAAAGTCTTAGACTATCAGAAAGTACCCAAAAAGGAGTTTGCTATTAGTCTCATGTGGAGATTTTGCTTTAAAGCCAAAAATTACAGTTCTTCAGACATAAGAGTGAACAGCTCAGTGACATGCCTGAGCTCACAGGCACACGCTTAGGTGTCAGTGAGGTCTGTGGGAAACTCATCTCTCAGCAGCCAGCCCTAACTAAGCCCCACCACTGCCACCATATACCGCTCTGGGGGACTCTGCCTGATACTGAGTATGAGCAAGGCAGGAAACGTGGGGAATGCATGAGAAAATGGTCTTTTACCAGTAGGAAGTGAGGGTGAAGCCATACAGGGGCTTTATTTTGTGGGCAATAGTTTCATTTTCTATTCCTTTGCCCAGATTTCCCAGATCATTTGGTTCTGATTCTTGCCTCCCTCTCAAGCTATAACCCAGGCAGGTACCTCACTTGCTCATTTGTCAGATCAAGAGGGACACAGAGGGTCCTGTTTATGACCGAGGTTCTCCAAAGGAGTTGAGCTTCTAAGGAGAAATGAAACAGGATTCGATTTTGTATATTTATTGAATAAACTAAGCCTGAACAAAGAGAGAAGAGAACCAGGCTTGGGAACAGCGGTACCTGGGAGGTGAGAGGGGGAAGGGTGTGGGAAGGGGTCACTTGTAAAACTCATGCTCCTGCTCGTCCTTCTTGATGACAGTCTTGTATGCTTTCTCAAAGTCCTTGGCCAGAACAATGTAGCGGTTTTCCCGGACAGCCAGCATTCCACTCTGTTGAGGAATGACAGGTACAATCTACTCCCTCTACTCCCAGCCCCAAATGATGGTGGAGGAAGACACAGGACCCAAGACCCCAGGGGGCTATGAAGGAAAGGAAGGGTTGCAGCACCCCTGTGCCAGGGAGCTAGAGAGAAACCATCATTTACCTCCTGACAGATGGAGTTGATATCAGCTCCGGAAATCTTATCTGGACGGGCAACATCTGCAGCGGACGAGTTCAGGAAACTGCCCTGTATGATGGTGGTCACCCCTTCATCCCTGGACCCTGCTCTCCCCAGTGTAGGTGGTGATGATGGCAGAGGTGGAAACGAAGCTCTCCAGGAAGCCAGCTCTGATCCCCATTTCCAATTCTAGTCCCTCCCCTCACTTCCAGGGCAGGATACAATCTTCCAAGTCAACCTCCTCTGAGAGATTCATCTTGCTGGTGATAGTGGAGAAAATCAACCTCTTCTGGCGACGGTCGGGGAGTGGGAATTCGATTTTCCGGTCCAGGCGGCCCGGCCGCAGCAGGGCAGGATCCAGGGTGTCTGCTCTGTTTGTAGCCATGATCACCTGGCATTGGGGTAGGTTGGCTCAGACCTTTACCCCCACCGTACCCTCCTTCCCATCATGACACCCATCACCTCACATTCCAGCCCTCCCCTCACCCATCCCGAACCCCAACCTTGACGTTGACGTTCTGGTCAAATCCATCCATCTGATTTAGCAGCTCTAGCAGGATTCTCTGCACCTCCCTGTCAGCTGAATAGAGTTCATGACGATCAGCCCAGGCCATCCATCTCCAGTGAAAGGTACCCAAGTCCCCGATCCCTGTCCGGGCACCACTCACCCCCGGTCTGGGCATCGAATCTCTTGGTGGCGATGGCATCTATCTCATCGATGAAGATGATGGCAGGTGCATTCTCCTTAGCCAGGCGGAACACATCCCGGACCATGCGGGGGCCCTCACCCAGGTACTTCTGTACAAACTCGGAGCCCACGACCCGGATAAAAGCAGCTGAGGGCAGGATGACAGGGGTTATTAATCAACACAGTGACACCCCTTCTTTTGGGTGACCATTCCAAGTAGCCAGGTCATCCTCTTCACGTCCAGGGCTGTATCCCAGAACCAGCCATGAGGACTAGGCAGGCATCGCCCAGGCCAACATTAAAAAACCAGGATGTGGAATACTTCCACAAAAAGACACAGTGTTCATACACACTCAAGCATCATAATGCCTCACCAAGGGCCCCAGTGTTCCTATGCTTTAGGAAGGGGTGGGAAAAGCCTGGCCTGCAAAATCATTTGGTCTGACGCTGCCAAGGCAACCGCAGTTCCAGCCATCGCATTAAGGGTGAGTTAATGAAACATTTGACCACATACGTTGTTGTTGTTAAGTGCCGTCGAGTCAATTCCGATCCATAGCGACCCTGTATAGGGTTTCCAAGGAGCAGCTGGTGAGCTTGAACTGCCAACCTTGCAGTTCAAATGGCTTTGCAGTCTGGTGCATTAACCCACAATGCCACACCAGTATATAGCAAAGCTAACTGATAATTTTGTATGGCCCTCGAATGATGTTACAAATTTTGGCAGACAAGTTTCTCACCCCTGCCCTAAGTGAACCCGCATTTTACTGTCATGAACAGGGTGGGAGAGAAGACTGCAGTGAGGTGTGTTCTTGTCTCTTAATGAGTCGAGAGGGCTTCATGCTGTACCAAGCCCACCCCTAAACTGCCTCACTCTTACACCAGACAAGGGACTCTCACAGTGCCAACAACCCAGGTGGTTTACTCCATCAACCTGGAGCCGTGGCAGGCTGCACCTATTCGCTCCTTAAAATCCCAACTTCCATACCTGCCACCTCAACCACTAATGGAAAAGTTTGGTGATTCGAACTCACCCAGTGGCTCCATCTGATTCCATAAAGGTTATAGCCTAGAAACCCCCGTGGCGGTAGGTAATTCTACTCTTTTCACACTGGGTCACTACAGGGTCGCCATGAGTTAGAATTAACTTGACGGCAGTGGGATCCCCGTGTGGCCTTTCTTCACAACACTGGACCACCTCCCGTTATTTATGGGTTCACTGTGGATCCCTCTCAAAGGATGTTTGTTCGCAGCCACACCCTCAGTACCAGAACAGCACCTTACACCAAGTATGTGCTCAATGCATGTTTGTTACATGTGTGAGTGTGACAGGCATCAAAACCACAAAGCCGAGGGACTCTCACAGACTGGAGGAAAGTTAAGGAGCCAAGACTACCAAGTGAACTGAGGGATTGGGGATTAGATCACGGTCCAGACAAAGGGTGTGAGTGGAAAAGCTGGAGATTCAAGTAAGGCTTCTGTTCTAGTCCCCATAGTGCACCTATGTGAATTTCCTGTTTCCATCTTTGCACTGTGGTTATGTAACAGAGTGACAGGTCTGTCACAAAGAGCACTACAGAATCTTCTCACTGGCTGTCAGGTTCCTCCATCCTTCACTTCACCTCCAGCTGACAGAATCATCTTTCAAACAGTCAGTCGAAGCATACTACTTCCCTAATACAAGGGGAGCTTCAGTGAGTGCAAAATGGAATGAAAAGACCAAGCAATTTCCCACCAACATTTTGAAGTCTCCTCTCTTGCTCTCCCCCATATGGTGGGAATGACACACGAGACTACCAAGCTGAAATGTTTCTGGTCTGAACCGAGATGTGTCAGAAGTATAAAAAGCACCAGCTGTCCAAAGACTTGGGGCAACAATGAAATGTGGAATGTTTCAGAGTTCCTGGGTGGCACAAACAGTTAAACATCTGACTACTGATCGGAAGACTGCCAGTTCCAACCAACCCATAAAAACAACAAAACGCGCTGCTATTAAAAAGCACAGCCTTGAAAAACCCTGACGGAGAGCGTTTCTACTCTATACGTGTGGGGTCACCATGAGATGGAATCCACTCTCAATGACTTCTACGTTGATTATACGTTAAAATAAATGATTTTGGATAAATCGATTAAACATGGCAATAAATTCCAGTTGTTTCTTGGCGGGGGATTGGCTACTTCCAATGACACACGGTCTGTTTACGTGGCTTGCAGTCTATTTCTATGGGACATCATTAGTCTAAAAGCTCTTCTACCTAAAACTGCCCTGCCCTCAGGACAACGTGCTCACCACCTCTGTTCAGTACAACAGAGAAACAGCTCCTATTACTCTCTATGCCCTGAGGATGGAGACGGTCTCGTTCAGTGTTGTGTCCCCAGCACCTAGAACACAGTAAGTGCTCAACATACAGTCACTGAATGAGTGACGGCTGAGAATCTGTTTCTCCTTTTCCCCCAGCCACACTGGGAGCTCCTCCAAGGCAGGGAACCTATCTGATTCTCTCTGCATCAGGCTTGGCAGAGTAAATGGTCAACGACCTGTCCAGCAAATGAACAATGATGACAATGGCTAACCTGACCTCTCGACAACCCAGAAAATCAGCACCATGAGCATCTCTGAGTCACAGCTGAAGAAACTGAGCCACAGAGAGGCCGACTCAGCCAGAAATCAGTTGGTGGGGAGCCAGGTTTCAAATGCAGGCAGTCTAGGGCCAGAAAACACACTGCTTCTACGCTTCCTGGCTCACCATGATTACGGGGTAGAAACGTTAAAAACCCTGTACCAGGAGTTTACAATCAGCATTACAGTAGTTTTTCAGACATTGTTTCTGGAATCTATGATCAAAAACGCATTTACAAATAACTACAAGCACAAAAACGTGTGTGAAACACATCTTGCAAAACAATACTATGTGGAAAACAACAACAAAAATAAACAATACTATGTGGAATGTACTTGGATGTTTTCTATTCTATTTCTTTTTGTCAAATGCTGGCTGCAAATTTAAATTGATCACTACCGCATTATTTCACTGATTCCTCAGTTCCCCTGTGAGGTGAGTTTTTCTAAGGAGATGAAGTAAGGAAGTGAAGTCACCTGCCCCTGGCTGCAGTCAGTCAGAGGTTCAACCTAGAGCCTCTGTTCTGAATCATGGTGCCATTATACTTCCTGAGGATGAGAGAGCCGGGAGCAAGGCCAAGGAGTCCAGGTCTGAGTGTGGGGGCAGGTGTGTGAGGCACGCACCTGTTGTGTGATGGGCCACAGCCTTTGCCAACATGGTCTTTCCGCAGCCGGGCGGACCATACATGAGGACGCCTCGAGGAGGATCGATGCCGATCTGGGAGAAAAGAGTGTGAGCCAGGGAACGAGCCACCAATCCCAGACCCAGCCGGGCCTCTTGTTTCCCTGCCTCCTCCACTCCTCACCTGCTTGTACAGCTCGAAGTGGGTGAGCGGGAGCTCCACGGCTTCACGCACCTCCTGCTTCTGGATGTCCATGCCTCCGATGTCTGCATACATCACATCTGGCTTCTGGTCTGGTGGGAGAGCAGAGCTGGGGCTCCTAACCTAGCCCAGAGGCTCTCTGGGGGCCTCCCCAGCCCTGGGCTCCCTGTTCACCTGAAGTGAGCATCATGATGCTGCTGTCGGCCTCGGGAGGTAGCACGTCCACCAGGGCGTTGCTGTGTTTGTGGAGGGCCACCGAGGCGTTGGGCTTGAGCAGCTCTCGATCAATGGTGCTCAGGATGCGCACGTAGTAGTTGGAGCCTTTAGGAGGGGGGCAAGTAGGGAAAGGGGAAATGAGGGTGTCAGTCCCTCAAAGCCACTCCTTTCTTTCTGATCTCATGGTCTTTCTAAGACCCTGACTGACACCTGCTCCTGGCTTCCCAATTTGCCTCTAGTCCATTCTCCAGGCTGGTCTATAGCCTTGGATCTCACAAGCTCCTGTCCCAGGTGTCCAGCCAGCTCCTAGAATCTTTCTCTCTGGAGGTGCTCTGTGCACCTCTCCCTCACTGTGTTCCAAAATGATGCCAGTATCGCCCCCCACCAAACTATGCTACCCCTGCTGGATCTGTCTCGGAAGGTCCTCCCACTGGCAGCCAGAGACCCAGGCCTCGTCCTGGATGTTTGTTTCTGTTCCTCCCTCCACAAGCTTCTCCCCAGCCACCTGAAGGCTGCTCCAGTCAGCCTCTCCTCTCGGCTGTGATTCTGCTCCGTCCGCCCCGTCTTGGTCCCTGCACCTGATGCTCCCTGGTCTCCCAGCCTCCAGTGAATGTATCACTTTCCAGCTTCCATCTCTCTCCTGATCTTCAGAACTGGCTGCCCAGCAGCCTCCCAGGCACCTCCCCACGAGTGTCCTAAATTACTCTCACTGTTTCCCACCACATCTATGTGCCCACATCACCAATTCAGGGATAGCCCAACTGTCCCCCTTAAGTCCCACAGGTCAAAGATATGGACCCAGACACCTCTTTCCCCTCACTACCCATCAGAAACAAAACAAAACAGACTAGAGCAGAATGGAAAATACTTCTGAGTGTGTCATACAGCAAACCTCTACACAAACCCACTGCCAGTAAGCTAATTCTGACTCCTACCGACCCTATAAGACAGAGTCAAACTGCAACCCTACAGAACTCAGAAACAGTTTGTGAGGCTGTCAATCTTTACAGGAACAGTGAACCTCATCTTTCTCACTTGGAGCAGATGGTATGTTTGAACCTCTGACCTTGAGGTTAGCAGCCCAATGCTAACCTTCTGTACTACCAGAACTCCTTTCAAACATCCATAGAATAAGGTTAAATGTAATTGGGCGGAATTTTCAGTTATATGGACAGGTACACACTTTAACTTTTGGATCAGACTCAAAAATACTCTGGCAAAAACCACTGCACTGGCTGCCTTGTTTGCTTTTTAAAATGAACAGGTGAGCGAACGAGCTCCTCCCCTGGAACATACACACACCTGTGGTGGAGCCCACTATGGCTGTGTTCTGATCCACAGCCTCCAGAAACTGCCCAATGACCAGCGGGATGCTCTGAATGCGCTTCACCTCCTCCTGGGCATGGAGGAATTCTTTCTTCAAGTTCTTCTGTTCATCCTTGATGTATTCCTCCTGCACTTCCAAGAACTCCAGCTCTTGCTGCAGCTTCTGTGAGCAGAGGAGGACAGGTGGGGGATCGCTCCAGACCTTGTTGAGCCAGGAAGCGGTGGGAGGTAGAGGCGGTATGGGATGCTGGGTCCTGGGTCTGGGCTCGGCCTGAATGTACCTTGTAACGGCTGTATAAGTCCTCCAGGTCTTCAGGCTCAGGGCCCAGGAAGGACAGGCCAGTCTGGGGCCGTGATACAGACAGTGCTGGGATCTCATCCTAGGCCAAGGGACACAAGTCAGGTTGGACAGGGGTCTCCCTCCAGAAAGCATCTAGAGCTTGCTCCAACTACACCGCCAAGTCATTCAGTCCCTAACTGGCTCCTAACAATATCCAGCTCCTCCAAATAGATGCTTGAGACCTACCAATCCCCTAAATAGACCCCTGATGTCACCGAGTCCCCAAACTGTCCTAATATCAAGCTGCATAAACATGTTAGCTATAGCATGCCCGGATGTCACCCAACCTCCAACTGGGCCCTAAATGTTACATCAACTTCTTATCAGACCTCAATGTATATCACCTAGTTCCCCCCCCCCAACCCTAATGTCACATGACTCATATAAGCTGTTAATATCACCAAGCCGTCAAACAGTTCTAGTACTATCCCGTTTTCCCCAAGTTCTCTACTTCACAGAACCCCAATTCGCATCAGGTTCTTTATGTTATCTACTTCCCCACCCCCACAGGTAGGCCCCAAACATCATTCGGTCAAGCCCCCCACAATTGGGATCACCACACAACACTCGCTACACCCCAGCCACGTCTCTTACAATCATTCAGTCCCCCCAAAACCTGTTAACGTCATTCATTCCTCCAGCCCCGCTTTATGAGCCCTATTGCCTTCCTATCACCAGACAGGCCTCCGAAAGGCACAAAATCCTCCACTGAGGCCTCTGAAATCATGCAGGTCCTGCCCAGGCTCCTCGAAGCCACGCAGGCCGCCACTCAGGCCCGGCTTCGCCCTCTCCCCGCGAATCAGGTCCACAATGACAAGCCCAAATCTCCACCAAACCTGAGTTTTCTCCACTAAAATGCCTATCTCCTCCATAGTGACCAAGCCGGTCGCAGTGTGGCCCGGCCAGATCCAGTTACCGCTTCCGACGACGTAACCGGAAGTCTCTGGCGCCGGTTGATTCTGGGAAATGTAGTTCAAGACTTCACAGAGAGTGAAGGGGACGAAGAGGACCGAGGGAAGGGAAGAACTCGTTCTAGGCTCCGCCCCCCATGCAAAACTCCTGAACTGTTTGTAACCCGCGAGCGCGCGGACGGGGAACGATGCGCGTGCGCAGTAGCTCACTACGCTTGGCAGCCTTTGGCATGGGGTTTTTTGCCGGTAGATGGCGTGGACCCATTGCTTTTCTACCCATTCCCTGCTATATGCTGCTACCCTGACCATTCGACTCAGAATAACCGAGTAGAACTGTGCATAGGGTTTCCAAGGCTGTAAATCTTACCTCAGTCCGGGTTTGGAGAGAGTTTTTTCCCAGCGGGTCTCTCTATGAGAGCGTTAGGGCTGGAGTGCCCGGGGTTGTCCTGAAGGTGAGTGAACGCATGGCTTCACCCATGACCATAAGCATGTACACTGTAAAAGATTCACAAAGCAAAGTGAAAAGAACACCCAAAACCCACGTATGATCCCAACACTCAAAGGAAAACCACATTTAGTATTTTAGTATGCTTCTTCTCGGGATTTTATTACTCTCCATTTTCTTACATTATATAGTTGATTTTACTATCAATATTTTATTTTCATTTACAATAAAAATCCCCATTGTGTACATTTTGAATAATCTATTACTGGACTGTTGTTAATCAGTTTATTCAACTATTTCCAAATTGAGATTGGATTGAACAAGCCAGAATGTGCAAAAGGGACTCATTACCCTGACAGAAATGCCTATGCAAATACAAGTATAATTATTTATACAGTATACAAACTTATTATTATTTTTATTGTTTTATTGTGAATTATGTGATAGTTTACATGGGAGAACATTAGTTTTACATTCATCCTATCGTATATCTACAAACTTATTTTTGGCCAATTTCCAAACCATGATCTCTGAATCCTCACGCTCACCTTTGGAAGTAGGTTTGCTCTCTGGTAGCGTAGTGGTTACGAATCGGGCTGCGAACCTTAAGGTCAGCGGTTCGAAACTACCAGCCGCTCCGCGGGAGAAAGATGAGGCTTTCTACTCCCGTAAGGATTTACACCCTTGGAAACCCTGTACAGGGTCGCTATGGGTCGGAACCGACTCGATGGCACTTAACAACAACAACAACATAGATGAGATGCAAACAGGGGAAAGTTACCTCCACTGAGTCACAAAATGAATTCATGTCTCCAGTTTAGTGCTAGGGTGGAACCCAGTGATTAAGTCGATCTGATCTTTGCCTTCATTGTTTAAGGGCCCAGTATTTTCATTTATGCACACACAGGAAAACAATGACAACAACAACAAATCCTTTTTTTCAGAGACAACTCTGAATTTGGTCTCCTAGATCCCCACCTACATCCAAAACATGTCCTTGATTTCTACTTGAGACTTAGAACCTGCTGCTTAAAAATGGAATCCATGACTTATCCCTTACTTCTGTTTCCTGTCCTCCTAGTTTTCCAGCCTAAAGACTCAAATCTATCTGAGAGTTTTGTCTTTATTCTCCTAAACCAGTCAAACCATTAAATTCTGTCTGCTCCCTTTGGCAAAGACCAATCAGTGTTTCCGTTTGGAGTTTATTGTATAATAATAAATAACTGTTTCTTCAATACTGACTTTAAAAGGTTTACCTCATTGTCTCATTTAATCCTCACAACTTTAGGAAAACCACCCATAGCGCTAGACTGCAAGGTCAGTTTGAACCACAAGGGCAGTGCTTCGAACTCACCAGTTGTTCCTCAGAAACCTATACAGGGTTGCTATGAGTCAGAACCGAATCATGGGCACTTAACAATGATCAAGTCAGTTCAAGTTCATGGAAACTCTGTAGGATAGAGTAGAACTGCTCCATTGGTTTTCTAAGATGATAAATCTTTACAGGTGTAGCCCATGGAGAGGCTAGTGGGTTTGAACCCAATCTTGTGGTTACCGAGTGCTTAATCCACAGCACCACCAGGGCTGCGGGCAGTAAGAAAGAAAACCAATATTTATACAAAGTCCTTAGCATGCCAGGGAATCTTCAGTGCGTTATATCCAAGGTGCTTCAAAAAGTTCATGGAAAAAAATGATCTTTTCATCCCAGTTTTCCATGAATTTTTGAAGCCCCTTTGTATCATCTGTTGTCTTACTTCATATTTTTTTCAAGTCCCAAGTAAAGAATCAGGTTCAGAGAAGTGAAGTCATTTAGCCAAGTTCACTAGCAAGTGAATGGTGTAACTACAGTTTGTCCTATTCTAGTTATTGCATGGCTGCTCCATAGGATAAGTACTGGATTGAGAACCTTAAGGTCTGTAAGAGAAAGATGAGGCTTTCGCTCCCAAAAAGAGATTTACAGCCTTGGAAACAGGGTGGCTGAGAGTCAGAACTGACTGGACAGCACTTACCGTCTAGTTACTGTTCTAGTACACCCACATCTTACAAATTCACATCTGTTTCAGTTCATCATGCATGATGCAATTGGTAAGAACTGGTTCCAAGCAGTTGCTGAAACTCAGCTCCAGTCATGGTAACTATGGGAGGAGACGGGTTCAGTCTTGTCAAATCCGATGTTTCAAGAGAAGTCCGAAATCCAGATTTTCAAATCGAATCCAAATTTCATATTTTAGATGTTGATGACAAAAATTTTAAAAAGTAAGACATTGTGTAAGTCAAATGAAACATGAGTGTGGATTTCATGTAGCAGCAGTCAGATGGCATGTCTTGATCCCTGGCCTAAGCTCTTCCTGCCCCTAATACTGCTATCAAGGCTCATGGGCGAAAAGCTCTGCTCAATCCCAGGGTGACACGGTGCAGGAAGATGTTGGACCCATTAGAAGGCAGCAGGACTATGAGGTAAAGTAAGAGTAAGGATTAAACACAGGGAAATACTTCCATACCTAACAGTAACAGATTAGTTAAATAAACTTTGAGATGTTGAAATGGCTAACTTTATGGCTAATAGCATGACTGATATTGACTATAAGAATCAGCACAAAGCTAGTTTCTATGAGGCAGAGGTCAAATACGTCAGTACTTTCCAACTTCCCCATTATTTCAAACATTAGCCATCCCATGGCACTTGCTCTCTCTACCGCATCTGATAATTTCATGCAACGTCCACAGAACTCATGGAATTACCACGCCTGTGCCAACAATGTTCATATTACAGAGAAAGATACAATGTTGTTGTTAAGCGCCATCAAATTGGTTCCAACTCATAGTGATCCTCTCTATAGGGTGTCTGAGGAGCAGCTGGTGAGTTTGAACTACTGACCTTGCAGTTCAAAGCAACCTTGAGGTCCAATGCTTATCTCACAGCACCACACAGAAATGAACGATATGTATAGGGGAAAAGTCCATGTGGGATCCTCTCAAAGGCACAAACTTAACCCTCCTAAGACAAATGTTTACTCTCAATTACTCTGTGGCATCCCAATGGACAGTCACACTGTGGGCTTTCAACCAAGAAGCCCCCTAAATCCTCTGTGTTTCAGCCCTTTCTAGAAACGATTCCTCATGCGTCTTTGTCAATTGCAGCGTATGTGGGCTCCTCTCACCAGATCTGAACCCAAGGAATCCTCCTTTACCCAAGAATTGTCAAACAACCTAAATGTTGTCAATTACAGGCCAAACTACAAAAGTAAGAAATCATCAGGAGTAGATAAATGACATGGCAAGCCCCTAAAACCATTTTTCCAAGAACCAGGGCAAAATCCACAGAAGGGAATTTGGTGCATTGCAGGTATTACGAACTATGATGCCATTTTTTCTTTTTGTATTATTGTGTTTTCATGACGGTTTACACAGCAGCTTAGGTGTCCAGTCAACAATTTCTATATAGATTGTTCGGTGACGTTGGATGCATTCTTCACAATGCATGAATAGTCTCAATATATTCTTTGGGGTTATTCCTTTCCATTCATCTAGTTTCCCTGACCCCTTACATTCTTATCTTTGTTTTTAAAGTAATTGTTGACCATTTGGTCTCATATTGGTGATTTTATTTTATTTTTTAAAGAACACAATACTTATATGGAGCTCTGGTAGTGTAGTGGTTATGAATCGGGCTGCTAACCTCAGTCAGGGTCAGTTCGAAACTACCAGCTGTTCTGTGGGAGAAAGATGAGGCTTTCTGCTCCCGTAAAGATTTATAGCCTCGGAAATCCTGTACAGGGTCGCTATGAGTCGGAACCGACTCCACAGCACATAACAACAACAACAACAGTACTTATAGGTGATATTCATTATTTTGTAAGCCAATCTTGTCATTTTGTCGCAAAGTGACCTCAGGGTTTAGTTTTATTCAAGGTTCAAAGAGCATTTTAAGGATATGTTGTGTGCCGTCGAGTCTGTTCCAAATCATAGCAACCTTTTATAGGGTTTCTGAGGAGCGGCTGGGGAGTTTGAACCACCGACTTTGCAGTTCAAACCGACCTTGAGGTCGAGTGCTTATCCTATGGCTCCACACCAGGGACTTCTCTAGTCTCAACCAGTCCAGTAAGTTTGGTTTGTTTATTTTTAGGAATCTGAGGTCCTGTCCACATTTTTGTTTCATTGCATTAAGACTCACCTCTCATCTCTTGGGGCCCTGGTTAGAATGGACGAGAGCCCCAAGTACATAAATAAAACTTTAACAGTGTTTGAGGCCAGTACAACCAAGAGGGAGAAAGCATAAAGACTGGACAAACAATTCTCTTGTAAATCACCGGTCTTACACCGGCACAGGCAGGGCAGGAAATGATACTTAGCAAAATGCTTATTTTTTCAGTGAGTAACAGGAATCGCTAAGCCCCTTCGAGCACGAAAACTCTGATAGGCGCAGAAGCCCACAATCCCCTAGCACAGTGAGAAATAACTAGCCCATGAGACACGCACAGTAACAACTTATTTGGTGGTCTGTTAACCTTCATACTGCGCTTCAGAGTCAGACGTGGAGGAAGAGAGCATCTCGGGCGGGCGTGGTGCGCATGCGTGAGACATGAGCCTCCAGACATCGAAACCACAAGCTGTTATCAACAATTCCAGGAACCTGCTGAGACTACCCCAGCATGTTCTCCTGTTGTTAGCTCTATAAAATCCCCAAAGACTGTGAGCTTGGAGAGATACTGCCGTCTGGGTCATGACTCAGCAGGTTCTCTTTCTTGAATCAATCCGTACCACTTCGTGACTTCCTAGTCTTTTGTAGCCCAGCCCAGTAACAACAGAATTTAAGAGAGAAATCTACATCACCACAATAATAGTTGTTGTTGTTAAGTGTCGAGGAGGAGTCGGTTCTGACTCATAGTGACCCTGTATAGGGTTTTCGAGAAGCTGCTGCTGAATTTGAACCACCGACCTTGCGGTCCAGTGTTTATCCTACAGCGCCACACCAGGACGCTACAATAATAGTTATTCAGTGCTGTTGAGTGGGTTTCTCCATAAATCTCAACCTGGAGGCTCTAGCTCTTGTGGGTCAGCAAACCCAGCTGAGTAGAGAGAGTGCTGTAGGACCGCTGACTGGTGCCACATTTTTTGTGCTCAGATCCGGCTGCTAACTACAAGGTTGTCCGTTTGAACTCTCTAGACACTGAATCAGAGAAAGATGCTTCCATAAAAATTTTATAGCTTTGGAAACCCTGTGGGGGCAGTTTTGCTCTGTCCTGTAAGTGTTTATATGTCATCCTTGGGGAAGTGCCCAAATCTGCTCATATTTAAGTTGAATTGTTTATATTTTTTACTGTTGAGTTTTTTGAAATGTGTCTCTTGGCTGGTGCAGTAACCATTTACATTCAGTGTAATTATCCATAGGTATGGATTTACTGCTGTCATTTTGCTGTGTGCGGTTTATGTTTGTATGTGGTGTTGATGGTTTCTTTGTTCCATATATTTTTCTGCGTTGAGTTCATTCTGTTTACAAATTGTCATATCATTTTGTTTGTTGGTGTTTTAGTGATTACTGAAACTTGAGATGGCTTATTAATTTTCTGAGGTTACCCTGTAATTTATCTTCCCCAATTTAAAACAATTCATTCTATCTTGATGTCATCTCGACTTCCTACCTGTATAAAAGTCCTGTAACTACATCATTTATTCAATCTTGGTACTTTGTAGTTACCATGATTTATAAATTGGTATTTCTCATCCCCTATTTTCAGTCTTGTAGGTTTATTTTACTTTTGTATCTGGATTGATTTCTGAGTGATGCTGTCATGTTTCGTTATCTCAGATTGATGTTTGATGTTTTGGTTCTATGTCCAAAAGACTCTGTTTAGCATTTCTTGTAAGGCTCAGCTTGTGTTTACAAATTCCCTCAATTTCTGTTTATTTGGGAAATGCCCGAATTTCACCACATCTGAGAGACAATGTTGTGGCATATATAATTCTTTTTCTTTTTTAATGTTTTATTGTGAATTATTTGATAGTTTACATGGGAGAACTTTAGTTTTACATTCATTCCATCGTATATCATCTCATTGTCATGGTTCCAATCCCCTCCATGCTAATTCTTGGTTGACATTTTTTGTTTTCCTTTTGGGGTTTTATATTTGCCATCCCATTGCCTTATTGTGTAGTTTCTACTAAGATATCAGAGCTTAGTCTTATTGGTTCTCCTTTGTAGGTAACTTTTTGGTTTTTCTGAGCTGCTTTTCCTGCTGTTTCTTTGTTTTGTTTTGGAAATTTTGTAATATGTCTATCCTATTTGGGGTTTGTTGAATTTCTTGATGGCATATTTTTTATATTTCATGATGTTAGGGAAGTTTTCTTCCAAAAAATCCTCAACAATTGTTGTTGTTGTATTGTTCTCTTTTTGTTCTGGAATTTTCGATCACATATAACTTATCCCTCTTGGTGATGTCTCATATAATCCTTAGGCTTTCTTTGTTGTTGTCATTTCTGATTGTTCCAGCAGCAGGTTAGTATTAAGACATAAATCTTTAGTTTCACTAATTCTGTCTTCCGCTGCTTGCCCTTCCAATGCATTATCAATTTCTGAACTTTTAGTGTTAACCTTAGGGATTCCTATTAGCTGTTTTTGTACGGTCTCTAATTTTCCATTTACTTTGTCAATTTGTTCTTGTATCGTTTTCCTGTTGTGGTGAAAATGAATTATTTGATATGACCCTTCTAGCCATAGTCTTTGTAACTCCCACCAAATGACTGAATGAAAACATGCAAATCTAGTGTATGGAACTCTAAATTGAGGATTGATCAGTTGACATCCTTGGATTTTAAATGAGCTCTCTTAGAAGCAGGAATCATGGCTCTCACTACCATAAAAAAGAAAAAGAGTCAGGAGCAAAGCATGACCTTTGAACTCTGAGGTCCCTGTACACCGAACCTCCATGGTCAGGAGTGGCAAAGGAGTGTGGTAGAACAGAAGCTGCAGCAGAACCCAAAACATACCTGAGCAGAGCGATGGGCTTCCTGGACCACAGAGCAAAAAAGTTGAGGGCCTTTGGGCCAGGAGGCTCATTTGTGGAATGGGTGCCTCTAGGCACTTAGTAAGGGGAGCTAGGTTTGTTGATCCTAGGAGCTAGAGTCTAGTGCCTTTAGAATGAGGTTTGTGGTGGAGTGGAGTGCCTGGTGGGCATTTATTGGAAGCACTAAAGAAGCTTTGTAACATTGCTCAAGCTGGGCAGAGGCCAAGGAACACTGTGGCTGAGAGGCCAAGGACCAGAGAGAGGTGTGCCTACACGCATGGGTAAGAAGAGGCTACCCTAACTGAAGAACTGTACTCTGAGCATTTTGGATTCTGAATAATGCCCTGCTAACTTTCCTCATACAGCCCATCATTGTATTGTCTAGGAGTTCTATGTGGTCATGCAATGGAGTTTATAACCCAGCAGAGAAGCAGAGAGTGCTATGGGAGGGGTGGTTTGTGTCAGGGTTAGTAAAGGAAGGTGGAGGGATGTCTTACTTCCACCTCAAAGGAATTGGCTTTAGACCCACATTGTTTTTGATTCCTTCTCCTCTGTGAAGCCAGAGGAGGTCAGATATGGTCCCCATGTCATTTCTATACCTGTATTCTTCTAGAGGAGTCCTGACATGGCACTGTAGGAGAAGTACTGGCCCAAAAGGTCAGTGGTTCAAACCCACAAGCCTCTCCTCAAAAACCCTATATAGGGTTACTATGAGTCGGAACCTACTTGATGGCACTTAACAACAACAACAACATTCTTCTAGAATTTTGTCTGTGGTGTCTTTGATCTCTTTCTTAAACTGCCCAAAGTATCTAAGTATAAATCTTCTGAATTCCTTAGCAGATAGTTTCAATAACATTTTTCCTCCAGATTTTCTGACCCTATATTTTGATCAGTTGATTGAGTCAGCTTTTCCTGTGTGTTTTTCTTTGTGTGTTTGCTTTCAGTTGCCTGTTGTCTCTGAGACCGTGGTGGTATTGTATCAATTTGTTGACCATATGTTGGTTCTCTTCATTTTGATGTTGTTTTGTTTTAATATATCTGGACAACGGAGCAGGTGTGATATCCCAGTCACAGTACAGCACTGGAGTTTTCACCCCTGCCTCTGGTTGGATTTGGTAGCAGGTGGGAGTGTAAAAATGAGTCTCTGATCGCTGGTCATTCAGAGTAGCTGAAGGCAGACTGGATGGGTGTTGGCACCATCTGTCATAGATGCAGTGGTGATGGGGTGGGTAAGTGGTGGCACTAATCCGATGGGTGGAGCAGCAGGCATAGTGAGTATGGCTTGGCAGACTCACTGTCTCCTGAGTACTGTGGAAATTAAAAAAAAAAAAAAAAGGGCAAGACAAAGAAAAATAAATTAAAGGAAAAAAAAAGAAAAAAAGGGCAAGTAGAAAGAAAACTTTCATTAAGAGAAAATAAAAAATAACACAGTATTGGCCTAAGTGCTAGCTGGCAAACACAGCTGTGGAGGTAATGTGGCATATGTGCCAAGTGAGTCCACACACCACCAAAATGGGGAGGGGACCCACTCCAGTGTTAAAAAAAAAAAAAAAAGGCTGAAGAGAAAGAAGAAGAAGACAAAAAAGAAACAAACAAGGGGAGAGTTAGAGGGAAGAACTAAGAAAAAATTAAAAGGTGACACAGTGCTGGTGTAAATGTTAGACACCAAGCACCATTGCTGTGCGAAGCAGAGTAGAGCATACGCCACTGGAATATGCGCTACCATCCATGGAAGGCAGGCGTGCTTGCTGCTGACCTTGGAGGTACCACTTCTTGGGATGGAAAAGGAGGGAAGGGAAGAGGAAGCAAAAAGAGCCAATTGAAAAACACAGGGTGGTCAATGGCTTGATAAGGAGACCTCAATGAGAGGAAGATAAAGAAATTGGATAAAGGTAGCAAGTGTAAATTGCCACAATTTGATGAACTTGACCTATACTTACGGATGTAGTAGCTCAAAATACCAACTGAAAGGGAAGGAGTCTTCACAACAAGGATCAATCCTATCCCCTCTGTATACAGGGTTGATATAGATGGTCAACTTAGACATTGGCTACCTAAAATGAGGCTTTCTGCTCCCGTAAAGATTTACAACCTTGGAAACCCTGTTCAGGGTCGCTATGGATCAGAACCAACTCAACGGCACTTAACAACAACAATAAAGGCACTAAGTGGCTGGCTTACAAGTTTTCAAGATCGAGTTTAGTTTCAGAGAGAGTCGGGAGAGAAAGAGTCCCTACTGAATAGTTTTCATCTCGTCTAGACAGGTCTGGTGAAAAGAGATTCTTATGATTCAATAGTGAGTAATTATTATCATGACTAATTGCAACTGTCACAACTGTAAAAGTAGAAGTTTTGTAGCAAAAGCGGGTGAGGAGTTAATCTTACAGTCCAGGAACAGAGGACCCTAGGACCATCAAGGGAGAAGAGCATGAACGGGAACATGGGACGGTATCCAGAGAAGCAGTGACACCAGAGATGGAGGCAGAGGTGAAGACATGGAGAGAGAGAGCAGCTGAAGACTCTAGACTCATGGAAAGAGAAAGGCTGTATGCTAGAGGCCAGGAGGCAGGTTTGCAGAATGTGCCCTTGGGTTGTTTAAATGATTGTATATTCTTGAGTCTTTTTGTATACATCAAAAACAAAAGCAAAACAGGGAATAGAAGCAAACACTGTTAAATGATGATGCATGGAGCAGATTGTAATTGTTGCAATGGAACAAAATACGACAGGATGAGTGCAAAACTGATGTTCTCCCATGTAAACTATCACTCAATTCACAATAAAGCTTAAAAAAAAGAAAAGAGAAATAAGGAGTCGGGGAGAGAGAAGAATTAAGTTGGGGGTACAACAACAACAACAACAACAGTACACACAGTACTAGCGGCCAAACATGCTGCTACAGGAATGCAGCACTTTCTCCTTAGTGGTTCAGTGCTCACTGAGGGGTGGGGGCAGGCACTGCTATCAGGCAGGTGACAAGGAGTGGATGTCCACTTCAAAGAATTTTTTTTTTAAAGATGGGGTAAGGGAGGAAGAAGAAAAAGACAAGAAAAAGGGGTGGGGGGGGGGGAGAGGAAAGACCTAAGAGGAAACATAAAAGAAAAGAATGTGGGGAAAAGGCACAGTGGTGGCAATGTTGGGTGGTGTTTTGGTCAGTCTCTGTGTGTAAAGGGGTGGAGGGTCACATCTCTGTTCCCTGGGAGGTTGTGTAAAGTAAGAAGGGAGATCACACCTTTCTTATCACTCATCACCAATGTGGTGCTGGTTAAGTCTAGAGCAAACAAAGCTAGTTACTTGATTTCTGTTCTCATCAAAATGGTGCTTGTAACCATTCAAAATGGCTGCCCTGTGACTCTTGGCTGTTCACTGCTCAGTATGGCTCCTTGTTCTCCTTTTTCATTCAGTCTCTTCCTCTCATCAGTATGTGACCTACTTCTTTATCCTTTTCTTTGAAGCTCTAGGTTCCAGGATTGTAATCCATACCCATTTCACTTGGTTTCTCAAGTCTTTGTTGTAGAGAGTCTGGATAGTTTTAGCTGCTTGGTCTGCCATCTTGGATCCTCTCTACCTACATGGTATAGCTTTTATATTTAACCTATGTATCTCATTGTATTTTAAATGGATTCCTTGTAGACAGCATGTACTTAGTTGAGTATTATTTTTATTGGGGTTTTTGTTGCTGTTGTTGTTTGTTTGTTTTCCTACCCAACCTGACAATCTCTGTTTCTTAATTGATATGTTTGGATCATTTACATGTAATGTAATTTTTGGTCAGATGAATCTAGGTTTACCATTTTATTATTAACTTGTTTGTCCTGTGTTATTTCTCTTTTGTACATCTCTACTGGATTATGTGAATTGTTTTCCCATTTTTATTTCTCTATTGGTGTTATTATACATTAAATGATGACTCATATGTAGAAATGTTCTGTATCAAGCTTATCTATATATTTGTGGGTGTAGTCCCATTCACGGTCCCACCCATGTTCAACCTGAGTGTCTATCTATATATCCACTTGTAGATTATTGTTATTATTATGCTGTTATTGTTATTGCTGTTTCTCATTGGTTATGTAATAGTATTTATCATTGTTGTCTCTAACACTTGTACTTCTCCCAGTGTCTTTCTTTGCCTTGATCAGTTTGTGCCAATCCCCTTATTGTATATTGCCTTTCCCTTCATTCAAGTTAATAAACGTCTAACCTCTGGTGTGGTGGTGTGGGTTAATGCACCAGACTGCAAAGTCATTTGAACTACAAGGTTGGCGGTTCAAGCTCACCAGCTGCTCCTCGGAAACCCTATACAGGGTTGCTATGGGTTGGCATCGACTCAACAGCACTTAACAACAACAACAACAACCTCTAGTTAGTGATTTACCCTCCCTTCCTTTCCACCCCTGGTAACCTTCCAAGAATTCTTCTTTTTGTGTGTAAACCTTTTCTTGACTTTTTAAAGTAGTGGTCTCATACAATTCTGTTTAAATTAGCATATTCTTAGGCAGTTGAAGCTTGCCTGCTTTATATACCTGAAGACTACACCCAACACCTGCTAGCCATAGCTAAGATAAAGATAAAACTTTGTCATTATTAGAATTCCCAAGTTGCTGCTCTCTCAAGTTCTCTGATTCAGAGGCTTCTCATCTTTCTATAAAAAGATATACCCTAGTCATAGATCACCTCTGTCAATGTGTTGGGCCCAATAAAATACTTGTTGTACAACACTACTGTGTCACGATCATATCTTTTTTCTGATAATCTCAGAACTTCCTTGAACTTACTACAAACCCACCATCTGGAACTCAGAGGAGAGCTATGTTGGTTTCTAAGATTTTCAAAGACAGTACCCAAATCCTTACTTGGTGTAGGATTCATACCGAGTTTTCTCTGAAGTTATATCCAGGTTATGAAGGCTCACCATTATGCCATGCCTCTCATCACTGTTGTTTACATTGGCCTAGGACCTGCTGATGTAGTTAGTACTTCTAGCACGGCCTTCTCTGGGGGTCACTAATGAGTGTTGGTGACTTCTGTAGGGGGTCTTATTTACAGCAGGAAATGTGACAAGATCACTTAGAGTCAGCACAGAGCATGAGTCGCCTGTGTGGTGGTATGTGAAATGGGGAAAAGGTTTGAGGAGCTTAGCAAGAGTTTAAGATTATCAGGAGTAACAGAATGAGAAATGACAGAGGAAAAAGAGCTGGGAAAGTTGCAGCCAGAGGGATTGGAGGGAAACCAGATTTTGTGTGTGTCTCTCCATCAGTAGGTGTTACAGGGAAGCCTAGAGAAGGAATAATTAAAAACCAAAACAGTGCTGGTGAGAGATCACGCAAGAACAGGAAAACGTCTGGATGATTATTAGCTGTCAAACCCCAGAGAGCACAATGGAATATTGCCCAGTTCAGTGCCATCCTCGTGATCGGTTGCAGATGGGACCACTGTGATCGATAAGAGTTTTCAGTGACTTGTTTTCAGACCTAGATCACCGGGCATTTCTTCCTCATCTAGCTTATTCTTGATACTCCCCTGAAACCTGTTCAGCATCACAGCGATACATGAGCCTCCACTGTCAAACTGATGGCAACCTCGGCTTGTGTCAACTCTGTGAAGTGGGAGAGGAGAGTGGGTGCGTGGAAACTTGATTTCAGGGGCTGAAGAAAGGAAAAAGAGTTCATGTAGAAATGTCAAATACAGAAAACCTAATAGAAAGGAGAATGTGAGGGCTCCAGTTAGAAAAAGGTAAGTTATTAAGAAGAACTATTTTGTTTTGCTGATTTCAATGAGACTTGACCTGATGGAGCAAACTTTGAGAGAATGGAGTTAAATTGGTGGATCCGATCTCCAGACACGAAATTATTGTTGTTGTTAAGTGCTGTCGAGTCAGTTCCGACTCATAGTGACCCTGTACAGGATTTCCAAGTAGCGACTGGCGAGCTTGCACCGCCGACCTTGCAGTTCATTCCTACCTTGCAGTCCAGTGCATTAATCCACAGCACCACACCAGGACTCCACCCTAACACAGAAGGAGAATAGTATCCTGATAAGGATGTCCTATATCTTTACTCTATTTAACTTTATGTCAGCACTATTTGAGATATATATAAACTACCTGTATTTATAAACAATCTTTATTTACTAATGACATGATTATAGAAGAATCAATGGGGAAAAAACCATGACGTCACATGATATAAAATTAATACACATAAAAACAACAAGAATGTTCCTCATATAAAAGAGTATCCAGTTAGAAGAAATAATAGAAGAGCAAGTGCTACTTACTAGAGCAAAAGCTAATAGTAATAGACTATCTAGGAATAGACCTAGCAAGAAATGTGCAAAATCTATGTCAGGAAAACAATAAAATAATCCTGAGGACACAAAAGTAGATATGAGCAGATTGTAGGGCAATGTTTTTGAATAGAAGGGTCACATAATAGAGATGCCAGTTATCTTAAAGTTAATAAATGTAATTCCAAAGAAAATGGTCAGTTTAATTCTGCTAGAATCACCAATCAACATCCATGGTTGTTATTGCATTGGGAAAATCTGCTGCAAAAGACCTCTTTAAAGTTTTAAAAAGCAAAAGTGTCACTTGGGTGACTAAGTTGCATTTGACCCAATCTGTGTTCTTAAAAGTCACTTCAAAAGCATGCAAAAGTTGAATTGTGAAAAAGAAAACAGAAGAAGAATTGATGTGTTTGGAACGATGGTGCTGGTGACAAACTGTGAAGATACTGTGGACTGCTAAAAGAATGAACAAATCTATCTTAGAAGAAATACAACCAGAATGTTCCTTAGGAGAAAGGATGGTGAAACTTCAGCTGACTTATACTGGACACATCATCAGAAAAGAGCAACTGCTAGAAAAAAACATCATGTTTGGTAAAGTAGAAGATCAGTGAAAATTAGAAAGTCAGTCCTTCAATGAGCTAGATTGATACCTTAGTCACAGCATCCTCAAGCCCACCGATGCTCATCAAGTCTGTGCACAGTGTGGCAATGCTTTATTCTGTTATTACATGAAGTTTCCCAAAGTTGGATCAGAATTAAGGTAACTAACAACAATCCCCCTGCCCCCCCAAATGCCGTCATTTATTCAGAACTAGAAAAGCGGATTTGAAAATTTACTTGAAAATATAAACAAACAAGACCAGTCAGAAAATTCTGGAAAAGAAGACCATGATAAGAGGGAGCCATTGACCCTCCCAGATAGTAAAAAGACTATGTTGTTGTTAAGTGCCATCGAGTTGGTTCTGACTCATAGCGACCCTGTGTAGGGTTTCCAAGGAGCAGCTGGTGAGCTTGAACCGCCGACCTTACTGCTCAAACCAACTTAGCAGTCTAGTACATTAACTTGCAGGGCCATACCTCTATAATTAAAAGATTGTAATATTAGAGCATTCATGGATAAAACCAACAGAACAGCATAGAAAATCCAGAAATATACTCAAATGCTTCTACTATATGATAAAAGTTGCACCTTAAATCATTGGAGAATAGAACTTTAATAAATAATACTGGGCTAAATTGGTAGTTATAAGAAGGCCTAATGGTATAAGTGGAGTCCTGGTGTGGTGCTGTGGGCTAATGCGCCAGAATGCAAGGCCGTTTGAACTGCAAGGTCAGTGGTTCAAGCTCACCAGCTGCTCCTTGGAAACCCTACACAGGGTCGCTATGGGTCAGAATCGACTTGATGGCACTTCACAACAATACAGTTGAAAACCTCTGCATAGTTAATAAAGCACAGATAAACATCATCTTTCTGATCTTCTCTGCTTTCAGAAAAGATCCATCCGATGTCAGCAATAATACCCTAACTTCACATCCTCTTCTGAATCCTGCTTTAGTTTCTGGCAATTCCCTGTCAATGTACTGTTGCAACTGTTTTTAAATTATCTTTAGCAAAATGTTACTTGTATGTAATATTAATGATAATCTTCAATACTTTCCACATTCCACTGGGTCATTTCTCTTTGGAATGGGGACAAATATGGATTTCTTTCAATATGTTAGCCAGGTTGTTGTCGTCTAATATTTCTTGGCATAAATGACTGAAAGGCTTCAGTACTGCTTCAGTTAGCTAACAATTTCAGTGTGTACTCTATCAATTCCTGGAGCTTTGTTTTTGCCAATGCTTTCAGTGCAAGTTTGGACTTCTTTCTTCAGTATCATCAGTTCTTGATCAGATACTACCTCTTGAAATGGTTGAACAGTGACTCTGTGTATTCCTTCCATCTTCTTATGATGTTTTCTGCACCATTCACTACTTTCTCCATAGAATCCTTTAATATTTAAAGTCAAGGCTTGAATTTTTTCTTCAGTTCTTTCAGCTTGAGAAATGCTGAGCGTGTTATTCCCTTTTGGTTTTCTAATTCCAGATCTTTGCACAGTTCATCGTAATACTTCATTTAGTCGTCTTTGGTTGCCCTTTGGAGTTTTGGTGTGATGCTGTGGGTTAATGCACTGGACTGCAAAGTTGGTTTGAACTGCAAGGTTGGCAGTTCAAGCTTACCAGCTGCTCTTTGGAAACCCTATACAGAATCACTATGGGTCAGAACTGACTCGAAGGCACTTAACAACAACAAGAAGTTGCCCTTTGAAATTTTCTGTTCAACTCTTTTATTTCATTATTTCTTCCATTTGCTGTACCTTTTCTACACTCAAAAACAAGTTTCAGAGTTTCTTATTACATACACTTTAGTCTTTTCTTTCTTTCCTGTCTTTTTAATGACCTTTTGCTTTTTTCCTGTATGAGGTTCTTGATGTCATGCCACAATTCTTTTGGTCTTTGATCATCAGTATCTAATGCATCAAATTTGTTTTTGAGATGGTCTCTCACACAACTCAAGTGTGATATGTTCAGGGCCATATTTTGGCTCTTGTGGGTTTGTTTTAATTTTTTTCAACTTCAGCCTGAACTTGCATATGATCAATTGACAGTCTGTTATACAGTTTGCTGCTGGCCTTGTTTTTGGCTGACGATATTGAGCTTCTCCATTGTATCTTCCCACAGATGTAGTCAATTTAATCCCTGTGTATTCCACCTGGTGAGGTCCATGTGTACAGTCACCCCGTATGTTGTTTAAAAACGGTATGTGCAATGCATGTCATTGGTCTTACAAAATTCTATCCTTCAATCTCCAGCCTCATTTCTATCACCAAGGACATATTTCCAAAAATGGATTCCTCTTTGTTTCCAACTTTCACACTCTAATCACCAGCAATTACCAATTCATCTTGATTGCATGTTTGATTAATTCAGACTGAAGAAGTTGATAGAATTCTTCGATTTTAGTGGTTGGTGTATAAATTTGAATAATATTAGTATTGACTGGTCTGCCTTGTAGGCATATGAATATTATTCTATCACAGAGGCGTTATACTTCAAGATAGATCTTAAAATGTGCTTTCTTCTTCTTCCATTTGATGTTCTTTTTGATGATGAATGCAACACCATTCATCTTGGATTTGTCATTCCGGGTAGAGGAAACCATGTGATTCTCAGACTCAAAATAGCCAATACCAGTCCATTTCAGCTCATGAATGCCTAGGATAGCAATCTTTATGCATTCCATTTCATTTTTGACAACTTTCAATTTTCCTAGATTCATGCTTTGTACCTTCCATGTTCCAATTATTAATGGATGTTTGCAGCTGTTTCTCCTCATTTTGAGTTGTGCCCCATCAGCAAATGAAGTGTGAGCTTTGCTGGCATCAGTCATATTGGAGAAATGCTCTTCACTCCTTCAGACCAGTATCTGCTGTTTCCTACCAAGCATCATCATGTTGTTGTTGTCAGGTGCCATCGAGTCGGAACCGACTCACAGCGACCCCATGCACAGCAGAACGAAACAATGTCCGACCTCACTAAGCAGCATCATAGAGGCTTGAAAAAGTGCTTTCAATTCCTATTGGCAGTATCATCAGAGATTGAGTGTAAGTTTCACCAGCACTAGGCAAATGCAGCAGACAGATAACATTGCAAGGGCTCTGAACATCTCTCAACTCATTCTTGGAAGCTAATGTTACTTAGACTCACCAGAACTAAACAAATACATGACACAAAAAGAAAGGAAGGAAGGGAGAAAGAAAAGGAGGGAGTAAGGAAAACAAAGAAAGATTAGACAGTATTCTTCATGAACTCAGATGCAAAAATCCTCAACAAAATATTAGCAAATTGAATCCAACATTGTGTAAAAAGAATACCACAACAAAATGAGATTTATTTCAGGCATGCAAGTCTGACTTAATATTTAAAAATCCATCAACTTATTTAACATTAAAAAATCTATCATATTAACAAGATAAGGAATAAAAATCATATGATCGTATAAATTAAAGCAGAAAAGCATTTGGCAACTTAGACATTGGCTACCTAAAATGAGGGGACGATAAAGGCACGAAATGACTGGCTTACAAGGTTTCAAGAGGGAGTTAGTTTAAGAGTATGGGGGGAAAGAAAGAGTCTCCACTGAATAGATTTCATCTTGTCTAGATGGGTTTGGTGAAAAGAGATGGGGATAAGATTCGTATGATTCAATAGTGAATAATTATTATCATGACTAATTGCAACTGTCACAATTGTAAAGGTAGAAGTTTTGTAACAAAAACAGGGGAGTAGTTAACCTTACAGTCCAGAAACAGAGGACTCTAGGACCATCAAGAGAGAAGAGCACAAGAAGAATGTGGGACTTTATCCAGAGAAACAGCAACACCTGAGGCGAAGCAGAGATGGGGACACGGAGAAGGAGAGAGGCTAAGGACTCTAGATTCATGGGAAGAAAAGGATTGAGAGCTGGTGGCCAGGAGGCAGACTTGCAGAATGTGCCCTTTGGAGATGAAAATTATTATATATGCCTGCGTGGTTTGTTGTTTTTGTTTGTTTGTTTGTTTGTTTGTTTTTAAAGCTTATGTGGAAGAGAGAAATACTGTTAACTGATGGTAGGTACATGGAGGGGATTATAATCATTGGAATGAAACAAGGTGTATGATTTGTTAAATGTAAAACTGATGATCTTCCTTGTAAACTTTCACTCAATCCACAAGAAAAACCTTGAAAAGAAAAGAAAAGAAAGCAAAGCCATCAAAGGAAAATTGGATAAATTGTAGTTCATTAGCATTAAAAACTTTTGCTCTGTGTAAGCCCCCAGTAAGGGGTCAGAAGTACAAGCTACAGACCTAGAGTAAATGTAAGCAAATGACGTATCTGATAAAGGCCTCATATATAGGACATATAAAGAACTTACAAAACTCAGATTGTTTTCTTTCTTTAAATAAAAAAACAAAACAAAAAACACAACAAACCCAATAAGGAAAAGAACAGATATCATGACTAATTGTGATTGTCGCAAGTGTAAAGTAGTTATGTAGCAAAAAGGGGGGAGTAGTTGATCTTACAGTTCAGGAACGGAGGACCCTGGGACCATCAAAGGAGAAGAGCAGGAGTGGAAAGTAGGACCCTACCTAGAGAAGTGGCGACACCAGAGATGGAGGCAGAGTTGATGACGTGGAGATGGAGCAGCTGAGGACTCTAGACTCATGGAGGGAGAGGGGCTGTGTGCTGGCGGCCTGGAGGCAGGCTTGCAGGATGTGCCCTTTGGCTGTTTCAATTATTGTATATTTCTGAATGTTTTGGTGTACATTAAAAAAAAAAAAAAAACCAACACCAAACCCAGAGGGAATAAAAGCAAATACTGTTGAATGATGATGTAAGGAGGGGATTGTAATCATTGCAATGATACGATAGGATGAGTGTAAAACTGATGTTCTACCATGTAAACTATCACTTAATTCACAATAAAAACTTTAGAAAAAAAGAAAAAGACACGAACAGACATTTCATTGAGGAATGATACACAGATGGCGAATAGCACATAGATGTTCAGTATCATTAGTCATTGGTGGTGGTGGTTATGTGCCATGGAGTCGGTTCCGACTCATAGTGACCCTGCACAGGGTTTCCAAGGCTGTAAATCTTTACGGGAGCAGAAAGCCTCATCTTTCTCCTGCGGAACAGCTGGTAGTTTCGAACTGCTGATCCTGAGATTAGCAGCCCAATTTATAACCACTATGCAATCATTAGTCATTAGAGAAAGGCAAATTAAATCACAAGGTACCACTACACACCTATTAAAATGGCTAACAGAAAAAATTATGATACTGCTAAGTGCTGGTGAAGATGCAAAGAAGCGGGATCACTCAGACATTCTGAAGGAACTGTGAAATGGTACAGCCACACTGGAAAACAGTACGGTAATTCCTTATAACACCAGATATACTCTTAAAATATGACCCAGCTCTCATGGACATTTATCCCAGATAAATAAGGCTGTATGCTCACTCAAAAATGTGTACACAAATATTCACAGCAACTTTTTCTTGTAAACACACAAAACTGGAGCCAATCAAAATGCCCTTCAATGAGTATATGTTGTTGTTGGTTGGTATGTGCCACGGAGTCGGTTCTGACTCATAGCGAACCTGTACAGTGTTTCTGAGACTGTAAATCTTTATGGGAGCAGAAAGCCTCATCTTTCTCCCGCAGAACAGCTGGTCTTTTCGAACTGCTGACCTTGCAGTTCGCAGCCCGATTTGTAACCACTATGCTACCAGAGCTCCTTTGAGTATATAGCATGTATATATTATGCCGTGTTACCTTCACACCATAGAAAGCTGTCGTCATTGTTGTTAGGTGCTGCCGAGTCCGTTCCAACACTTAGGAATATATAATCATTTAAACAACCAAAGGACGCATTCTGCAAGCCTGCTTACTGGCCACCAGCACCTGGCTGCCAGCACACAGCCTTTCTCTTTCCATGAGTCCAGAGTCCTCAGCTGCTCTCTCTCTCCAGAGTCCTCAGCTTCTCGCTCTCTCCATGCACTCTTCTCTTCCTCCGTCTCTGGTGTCGCTGCTTCTCTTGATAAGGTCCTACATTCTGCTTGTGCTCTTCTGCCTTGATGGTCCTAGGGTCCTCCGTTCCTGGACTGTAAGATTAACTACTCCCCTCTTTTTGTTACAAAACTTCTACCTTTACAGTTGTGACAATTGCAATTAGTCATGATAACAGTTGCTCACTATTGAATCATAAGAATCTTATCCCCATTTCTTTTCACCAGACCTGTCTAGACAAGATGGAAACTAGAATAGACTCTTTATTTAAAAAAAAAAAAAGAAAACCCAAAAAACAAAAAGGTGGTGAAAAGATTCAACAACTTCCTACATGCAAAATTCAGGGACACTGATTACATTCTTCATGTTGTACAACCATTGTTGCTCTCTCTCCACCATCATTAACATAAACTCAATGCCGCCCACAAAGCAAAAAGAAAGGAACTCTTGATGTGTGTATTAACATGGATGAATCTCAAGGGACTCATGCTAAGTGCAAAAAGCCAATCTTAAGAAGTTATACACTACATCCCAAAAGGCTATGCTCTTCGATCTTTGATGAAGATCTTTGATGAAGATGATGATGGACTCAAACATGGCAACAATAGTGAGGTTGGCCCAGGATCAGGCAGTGTTTCGTTCTGCTGTGCGTAACGTTGCTATGGGTCAGTACCGACTTGATGGCACCTAACAACAACAACAACATCCCAAAACAAAACAATAAACAGAGGAATAGAAGCAACTACTGTTGAATGCACAGAGGAGACTGTAATCATTGCAAAGAAATGATGAGTGTAAAACCCATGTTCTCCCTTGTAAACTATCACTCAATTCATGATAAAAAACCTCATGATTGCTGAGCCTCTTTAAAAAAAACCCCAAAAGTTACACACTGTGTGATTCTGTTTATTTAACATTCTTAAAATAACAAAAGTATAGAGATGGAGGGTGGATTGCTGGTTGCCAGGAGTTAGAGATGGGGAGTGGAGAGGTGGGCTATAAAGGGGTGGCATAAGGAGCCGTATGAGGTCTTTCATGGCAATGGGACAGTTCTGTGTCCTGACAGTGGTGGTTACTCAAATATACACAGGCGATAACATTTCAAAGAACTGCACACACATGTATGCACAGAGAACGGAATCAATGTACAATGGGTGAAATCTGAATAGAGTGTTGATTGTACCAGATTCTTGGTTTTGGTGTTGTACTATTAGAAAAAACCGAGTGATTGAGTACATCAAATCTCTAATACTGTTTTGCAACTTCCTGGTAATCTATAACTGCTTCAAAATAAAACAGTCAAAAAATCTATCGTGGAAAAATTAATGTGAGTTTACCAAGATTTCCTGAATATAAAGTCAACATTCAAAATTAAGTGTATTTTTTTCTGGTCAACTAGGTCAGTTGAGAAATGAAAAGAAATTAAAGATGGCAGTTAAGTAGCATAAAAATACAAAATGCTTAGGAGTTTTGTTGTTAAGTCAACATTTCTGACTCATAGCAACCCTATATAGGGTTTCCGAAGAACAGCTGGTAAGTTTGAACTGCCATCTTGTAGTTCAAACCAACCTTGCAGCCCAGTGCTAATCCTATAGTGAAACACCGGGACTCCTATGAAATTTGTGAGACCTCTTCAGATAAAAACAACAAAGGCAACCCAAGATCCAGAAAGAAGTGTGATTATGGAACCAAGCGTTTAGAACATTTCAAGGGAGAGGTAGTAACAAGGTCAAAGATTACAAAGGAGCTAGAAGCAAGTGGAAAACGGTAGGGTATTGAAACCCCACTGCTGTTGAATGGATTTTGATTCACAGTGACCCTATATAGGGCAGCAGACAGTCTCATCTTTCTCTTGAGGAGTGGCTCCTGGGTTTGAACCAATGACCTTGTGGTTAGCAGTTCAGTGCTTATCCCACAACACCACCAGGGTATTGGAGAGTTAGCAATACAGTGTTGGTGGAAATTGAAGTCAGAGGGCAGCGGATGGAAGAAGAGATGGGTGAAGTACAGAGCTAGAACATGAATGGTCCAGGAGTTTTGGTTTTCAGCAGCTAACAAAAAAAGAGGTGGGTGGGTGTGGGGGAGGAGGCATTCAAGGGAGCATGTAACCAGTGCTGTATTGTTCCTAAGTGCCTTCAAGTCTGTTCTGACTCTTAGTGACCCTGTGTAGGGTTTCCAAGAAGTGGTTGGTGGGTTTGAACCACTAACCTTTTGACCAGCAATCCAGTGCTTACCTTACAGCACCACGCCAGGACTCCAATCGATCATAGAGAAGGAATAATAAGGATTCACTTTGACTTAAGGTCTCTGGATATGATTCACACAGAGAGATATCTCGATTTCTCAAATACAGTGAGAGGGTAGAACATGGGGAAAGGTGTTCTAAGGGAAAGGAACTGCAAGGGAGATGGCACAGAGGCTGGAGGATAGAGGGGAGAAGGTTTAGGAAATGGGGCAACAGACCTTGAGATACTCCTGCCAAGATTTTATACATGGGAGTAGGGAATGTTCTAGAAGCAGTGGAGGAGCAAGATTAGGGTTGAACCTCAGGGAAGTTAAAAGTTAGCGTAGCAGCTTGTGCAAAATGGAAGAGTTCCCCACAGTCGTGTAAAGGCCTCTGGAAGGATCTAGAACATGAAGGATGAAGTTAGAAATGGCAGCAAACCTTAATGTAGCTGGTGAGAGTTACTCCTGGGCCCTGAGTCTGGACAACCCTGACTGGCCAGAGGTTCCTAGGACTGTTCATATCATGGGAGAGGCCGAAAGGCCTGGACACACAAACACTTCTTGTTTGGGCTCACAAAAAGGTGAGATGGATGTGGTTTCTCTGACCATAAGGAAATGTCCCCAGAGAGTGTTTCCGGGGTCACCAGTGAGGTTTCTGAGAATTGATAAGGTAGAGCACAGGGTGTGCCATACCTCACAAACACACAAACATACATACACACCTTAGGACTTGAAAGAAATGAAGGAGAAAGTCTGGGAGTGAGGAGAAGGGTATGTGCACAGACAGTGTATAAGATACTAGGGACACCCTTAAACAAACAATAAATAAGGGGGAATCTGATGCAGACCGTGCAGACCCAGTCAGGAGGTCAAGACCCTGTGGGCCCAAGCGTTGCTGACCGTCCAAACCATAGGCTCTGAGGATCAGACTTTAGCCACCTAGTAGACATAGCAAACTGTCCCTCATCTGATTATAGTAATGCTTGTTAGTAATCTCATACATGAGCCCTGGATATCCACAGACAAATGTAAAAACCTTCCCTAAAAGCCGAGACTGTAAATTCCAAAAAGGCAAGTTCCCCCCCACCCCCCAAAAAAACTAAAGAGGATAGAGAGAAACACTGTTAACTGATGATATATGGAGGGGATAATAATTAATGTAATGAAACAAGCTATATGAATGGTTGAATGTGAAGCTGATGATGTGCCCTGTAAACTTTCACTCAATCCAAAATAAAAACCTTAAAAAAAAAAAAAAAGATATTAGGGACAGTCACAAAGGACTGCCTCAAAATCAAAGTATCAAAATGTGAAGCTATTGGGTGGTGGTGTTTTTTTTTAAAAAAAAAAACACAAAACGTTTTATTGTGAACTGAGTGAAGGTTTATAAAGCAGATCATCCGTTTTACAGTCAGCAAATCCTGCACTGTTTTGTCTGACTGACTGCAATCCCCTCCATGCATCGACAGTTATTTCACTTCCTCCTTGTGGTTCTGATTTCTATCCCACCCACCTTCCCATCCCTTCCTAACTTTGTCCTTAGGTGAATCATTCTGATCTTGAATGATTGGCCATTCCATGGTGAGCAGACCTTACTAGTGTTGTTGTCCCCCTCTATATATCTGGGATTCCTTGTGTAGCACTGAGGGTTAATGAGCTGGACTGCAGAGTTGGTTTGAATCACTAGGTCAACAGCTAAAGCTCTCCAGCCACTCCTTGGAAACCCTATACAGGGGCACTGTGAGTTGGAACCAAGTCAATGACACTTAACAACAACAGCATGTATTTACTGCTTGGCTGAAAATTGGGCCACGAGAATGAGTTCCTTTCCAGACCTGAAGGGTGATTGAGGAGCATAGTCTCAGGTTCCTCCAGTTTCTTTTGACCAGTAGGCCTGTTTTTTTTTTTAAGTGATTAGAGTTTTTGTTTTTTTAATGTTTTATTGTGAATTATGTGATTGTTTCCATGGGAGAACATTAGTTTTACATTCATCCTATCGTATATTGTTTCATTGCTGTGGTTATAATCCTTTCCATGCATCATCAACCAACCAGGGTATACACTACAAGCCTGCCCTCCGGTCATCAGCACACAGCCCTTCTCCCTCTCTGTGTCTAAAGTCCCCAGATGCTCCATCGCTCCACGTCATCGTCTCTGCCTCCATCTCAGCCATCACTGCTTCTCTAGGTAGGGTCCTGCTCTCTGCTCTTCTCCCTTGATGGTCCCAGGGACTTCCGCTCCTAGGCTAAAAAGTTAAAAGTGATTTGAGTTTTGCTCCACATTTTCTCCCACGCTACCTGAGACCTTCTAATATGATACCTTTTAGAATAGTTGGTAGTGGTAGTCAGGTGCCATCTAGGTTTGGTCTCAGAGTCGTGGTGACTGATGTTCACCTCTGTCATTGGTCCATTGGACGAGTTGGTTCCAAGCATCTTCAGTGTTCATGACTCTTCTTTCTTCCACACCTGGAGATACCAATAGTTGCACCTTAGATGATTGTTCATGAGCTTTTTTTTACGTTTTAAAAAGATTTTATATGGTAAAATATATAGAATATAAAATTTGCCATATAACAATTTAAAATATACAACTCAGCAACATTAATTATATTCATATTGTTGTGCAACCATCACCAGCATCTGTTTCCAAAACTTTTTCATCACCCCAATGGAAATCCTGTACTCATTGGGCAGTAACTTCACATGCTAGTCCCACATCCCCAACCCCTGCTAGCTACTAAGCTACTTCTGTCTCCATGCATTTGCCTACTCTAGCTATTTTATTTAAACGATCATACAATATTTGTCCTTATTTATTTTCAAGGTTTATCCATGTCATACATAGCATGTTTCAGCAATGAATTTCTCTTTATGATGGAATAATATGCTATTGTATGTATATAACATTTTTCTTGCATGTATGGACCACAATTTTTTTAATCCATTCATCTGTTGGGGGACACAGGTTTTGTTCCATCCTTTTTGGCGATTATAAATAGTGCTGCAATGAATATTGATCTATAAGTATCTGTTTGACTCCCTGCTTTCAAATCTCTTGGGTACATACTTGGTAGTAGAATTTCTGGGAGTAATTAAGTTTTGATATACACTTGTAAGCAGCATTTCAAGGCAATTTTTCTGAATTTATGTGGATTTTATATGCAGGACAGAGATTATCTTAGTGATTGATCATCGCTTAATTTTTTAGGACATTTTTCTTACAGCAGCCATTTAAAAATGTATCACAGATTCTGAAATACAGTCTGCAGAATTCTACATTATAATTATGCCAGATTTAAGTACAATTTATAAATTTCCTGTAAATTTTTTTTTATATATTTTATTGTGAATTATGTGATACTTCACATGGGAGAACATTAGCTTTACATTCATCCTATCATATATCATTTCATTGCCATGGTTACAATCCCCTCCAGGCATCATCAACCAACCAAAGGGTATATCCTACAAGTGTGGCCCACTCCCCACCCCACCCCCAGTCATCAGCATAAATTTCCTGTAAATTTTAATTTCTTATTAAAATGTAAAGAACAGCCAAGAGCTTTATGGTGACACCCAGGCACAGTAATTTGTTATTTTAGCATGACGTTTAAGAAAGAACAATGTGATCTTTGATACAAATGACGTCTTGTTGTTACGTGTAAAAATGTCACTATCAAGCACAAAAATGTTCATGAGCTTTTAAGATCCCAGTCGCTACTCACCAAAGTAGGATGTAGAATACTGTCTTTGTGGACTGTGTTACGCCAATTACCCTGGTGTCCTTTGAGACTATGACCCTGAGCAGGCCCAGGAACTCATTGTCTTAAGATGTTTGATAATATCGAAGAAGTTTTTTTTTAATTTTTTTATCGTGTTTCTCTCTGTAAACTCAACCACATTCATAGGTGTGTTTGCAGCAAAGGTAAATACCCATGTACAAATATCCTTTTTCAAACTCTTCTATATTTATAGGATACTCCCATTCTCCCTTCCAGACCTGTTCAACCTTTGTATCTGTCCATGTATCTACCCACAGAACACTGTTGTTCCAGGGTGTGTACACAGTACTATTTATCTCTAGCCCCTTTAGCACTTGCCTGCTGTAAGACATGTTGTTGATACCCTGACACTGCCTTGGTTTCTCTTAGGAACTAGCAAGTCAGTATAAACCCTTGACTAGGACCTTACCCCATGGGTCTCTGGAGGGAGAACTGGGTCAGACTGCCTTCTCTCATATGAGGTCACCAATGAGTTATTACGAGTGCTTACTGACAAATGCTCAAGAATTCTAATTGGTATTTGTTTTAGTGAGAGTGAGGCTTTTTGATTCAATTTTGCAAAGTCAGATGCCAAACTCAGAAGACCCAGGCAGACACACTGGTGCGGCAGTTTGCAAAGAATTTTGTTTCCTAGTCTGAGAAAGTCCCTTCCCCAGTTCCTCATTGACTGAGTACTATGGGGTTAACAATCTTTCCTGGACATAGCCCACTCTCCTTGATGGTTGCATTCTTATTTACAGTTCCTAGCCTTCCAAACAAGTTCCATCCCCCCACCCCCACCGTGAGCTACCATCCTTATACTAGCCAGCAACTTCCTGGAACCCTGTCACTCCTGAAGATGGACCATCCTAAGAGTTAGTCCTCACAAATCCTTCCCTTTTCTCTTTACATTTGTTGGTCTCATCTTACGCTTTTCAAATTTATCTAGCATCTGTTGGCTTTCTTCCTCATAAAATGTATCATCTCTGTGTTAGAACTGAACCCCAATGTCCACAAAAAGACACTCGGTAAGACTAAATTACCTCAGCAAGGCAAAATTTACTTCTTCAGAAGGGTGTGCATAGCTGTACAGGAACAGGCTAGTGAGTACACTGGACAGGTAGTCTGCTCGGGTTTTTATCCCTGACACGAGTCTTAAGGCTGTGTCTAACCCCATTGGCTAGGGCTTCGACCACACAGTCTTGTCCTTACTTGGTTGGCTATTCCAAATTGCTCGGGGAGCTTAAGGAAGTTAGAAAGGCCCTACTCACTTCAGGAAATAGTAAAAATGAAAAGAAAGGTCATCTGAATACAATAAATAAGATAATAATAAATTTGAAGAAAAGATTCTTATCCCCACATGTGGATGTCTCTAAGAGTAATCAACTGGTTTGTTGGTATGTCCTGAGCATCTGTTTCCTCACAGCAGTCTAGATTAGCCTCTGGACTAGTCCTTGGATGCAGGGTATGATACAACATCCAATAGCTGTCTAAATTCCAGCTACTACTATGACAGGCGAGGATTGAGATAGCTATATTGTTCCACTTTCTAAACCACCGTTTTAACCAGGCAGTAAAAAGATCACTAATTTCAATGTTTTCAGCCAATTCATTAGCTCGGGCCTTTGTGATAGTTCTGTCAGGAGCTGTGTTGTTAGGGATAAAGTTACAACACTTAGCTCCCAATATTACACATACATCTCCCTTTTCGGCTAGCATCACGTCTAGTGCCATTTTGTTTTCCCAAACCATCTGTTTAGTGGCATCTAACTGGTTAGCTACCCCTTGTAGAGGGTCTTTGGTGTCATTTATGAACCTCTGTTGTTTATGGTGGTGGTGGTGGTTATGTGCTGTGGAGTCGCTTCTGACTCATAGCGACCCTGCACAGGGTTTCTGAGGCTTTAAATCTTTATGGGAGCAGAAAGCCTTGTCTTTCTCCCGCGGAACAGCTGGTAGTTTTGAACTGCTGACCTTAAGGTTTGCAGCCCGATTTGTAACCACTATGCTGCCAGAGCTCTTTCTGTTGGTTATAGTGGATGTAGTAATCCAGTCTGCATTTTTACTTATGGTAGACCACCAGAGAAGTATTCTCTCAAACCCTGCAGTTATCTGATTCTTAACTTTAAACCTATCAACATCTCCCCTAGGGAATCCAATGGAGCCTATATAAATATGTGGATCAAAAGGTCCAGGGAGAGATCTCTGGGTTCAGGATTTCTTGCTGTGCTCAGGGTTCTTGCAGAATGCTAGGGTGAAGGGACTTGCTAGCTGGACCAATGCGCATGCTCCAGCACAACTAGATGGCAATAAATCTTGGAGATTCCCATTTTCCACAATACCACAAGACATCCATTGGAGTACTCTGATGGCTGAATAGTTGTCACTTCTAGGTTCACCAGTGACATTTTGAATGTGGGTGCAAGTTGTCAATTTTCCTAGGGGCACTGTGAACTCTGCTCCCTGCCTTGAAAGACAAGAAGAGTGGTTCATCATCCCTATGGCGAATGAGGGAATTGCTTTTGGCAAGCCCTTACAAATTTCATTTCCCCAAGCACCCTTGTCTTGGTCCAGAGCCAACATGTAGTACATTCCTGGCAGATCCGAATCCCAACCGAGGACAAAGGGAATCACCTGCGCCTGTGGTTTATCAGCTGCGCAAGTGTGACACTCACTTTTGTTGAGAGCTTGCACTAAATATTTAACTCATTCTACCCAAGAAGCTCCTGGTGTGGCGCTGTGGGTTAATGCGCCAGACTGCAAAGCTGTTTGAACTGCAAGGTTGGCAGTTCAAGCTCACCAGCTGTTCCTCGGAAACCCTGTACAGGGTCACTATGGGTCGGAACCAACTCGTCTGCACTTAACAACAGCAACAAAGACCCTTTTCTAGCCAGAAAATTTAGTAAACCAGTAGTAATTTCTTGCACCTGGCTCTTGTTGTTCACTGAGATTCATAAATCATCCGCATACTGTAATAACTGGGTCTCTACCTGCAGTGGAAACTCCTCTAAGACTTTTTCTAGGATCTGACTGAATAAAGTGAAAGCCATGGTGAAGCCCTGGGGTAACATTTTCCAACGATATTGATGTGTTTTTTTTTCCAGTCTGGGGGTTTTTACACTCGAAGGTGAAGTGATCACTCATCTCAGGATCAAGGAGGCACACCCAGAATGCATCCTTCAAGTCCACCCTAAACCATCTATATTCATGGGGGAGCTTAATGAGGAGGGTGTAAGGGTTAGGAACTACTGATGATGGGTACGGACAATTTGTTTTATATGAGACTCTGGGAGGCCATTTCTCACTAGAGCCTCTATTACTGGCTGCAGATCCTTTTCCCCCTCTATGGGGATAAGGTATTGTCTTCTACAGATGACCTCCCCTGGTTTTTTTTAGTTCCACCCACAAGGGTGGAATTCCCAGACCTCCCCTGTTGCCTTCCTTAAACCATACCCTTGGGTCGATCGTTCCTCCTCTTCAGTCAGAAATCTTATATTTACCTTCACCCACCCCTCCTACACCCCCAACCCTAACTCCAATCTTACAATTAGGTCCTGTCCCAAAATATTCAGCTCTGCTTCTGGGATATAGAGAAGCCTCTTTTCTGCTTGACTGAGCCCCCTTCTGAGTAACATTTTCTGAAATATAGACACCTGGAACCATTCTCCCCAACTCCCTGCACTGTTTGTCCATTGATTACTTGGTGCCTTTAGGCTAGTAGGTCAGGGAAGATGGGGTGGCCCCAGTAACAGTTAGGAAAGTCATTTCCTCCTCTTTGGGTCCCACCTTCAGATTTATCAAGGGTTCCTGGTGGGGCCCAGTCATAAGGGAACCCCTGCCCCACTTAGTCCTCATCAAAAGTCATGAGGGGTGAAAAAAAAGTGACTGGGGTCGGGGAATCACCTTTTCTTCCCTTTTTACCTCTAGGCATCCTCTTTTGAAATGGCCTCTTCCCACACCTATAGCATTCGCTGGTGGGCTTGGAAGCCTGGCCCAGGTCTCTCCTTTCTGTTCTCTGAAGAGACCCTAACACTGTAAACAGTGTCTCACTTCCCTCGAGGAGGGGGGGTCTTGTGCTAGCTTCTTGTTAGCTATTTTATTTACATTCGATCCCATGTTTCTGGCTTTCTGCCTCCATTTTTTTTTTTTTTAAGCGTTTTATTGTGAATTTTGTGATAGTCTATATGGGAGAACATCAGCTTTACATTCATTCCATCATCCATCATTTCACTGGCATAGTTACCATCCCGTCCATGCATCCTCACCCAACCAAGGGGTGTACCCTGTAAGCCTGCACCACCACCCCCGACCACCACCCACCCCAGTCCTCAGCCCCTTTCCATCTCCTGATCCCGAGTCCCCAACCATCTCTTGACGTCTTCCTCTCTGCCTCCATCTCAGGCCCCACCGCCTCTCTGGGTAGGATTCTGCTCTTAGCTCTTCTCCATCGATGGTCCCAGGGTCCTCCGCTCCTAGACTGAAAAGTTTATCACTCCCCTCTTTGCTACAAAAAGTTCATCTCTAGATTTCCAACCCTCACAATCAGTCCTGACAATAATCATTCACAATTGCATCACAAGAGACCCATCTGTATTTCGTTTCATCAGCCCTTCCTGGACAGGCTGGACACTATTCACTGGAGACTCTACCTTCCTCCACACCCTCTAGATCTAGGCTCCCTCTTGAAAGCTTGTAAGCCAGTCACTTCTTGCCCCTGTATCCCTCCTCCGATTTTGGGTAGCCAATGTCCAAGTTGCCCATCCCTGTCTACCCTTTGTGCAGAGGGGGTGGGAATAGTTCTTGCAGCGGTGATTTGTTTCCTCTTTTGAGCTACTGCATTCATAGGTGTAGGTCCTGTTTATCGAATTGTATCAGATGATGCTTTTTTCCCCTGTTCTTTCTTCTTCTGATTGAGCTCTGTTTATCTAGTCATTGAAGTCCGGTCAAATGGGTATCATCTGCAAGTGTGGATGTTCTAACGTCTGTCCGGCCTCTTTTTATCGGCTGGCCACCCCGCTCTCCATTCTAGTCCTCTGTGGCTGTGTCATTGGCTCTGAGCCCATGAGTCCCCAGTTGTTGCCTCGCTACTGGCCGACCAGGTCTCCACTCGGGTTCACAGTAGTTTGCTGAACGATGTAGGGCTTAGCTCGCCACTTCATTGATGTTCTTCGGTCACTTCCCCTTCTGGGTGATGTGCATGGTTGTCAGTCAAAGTGTATATTTCCCTTGCGTCTTAGTCTTGGAAGAGAATTTGCACTGAGAGGATCCGACCACTTGCCTTGATGTCTCCTGGGCAGGCCACCTGTATGTTCTTGTGGTAACAGTTAGACTGCCCTTATTGTTTTGTATTTTTCCTGTAGGTCTTTCTTTCAAGAGGTATCTTCTGGTTTTCTAGCTGCTCCCGGCTAGTCTGCTTGTCCTTTCAAGTGGAAAAAATTTTCCCATCTCTGAAGGTCTGGATGTGGTTCGGGCTTCCACCTATACTCCCATGTAATGCAGAGACTCCTCAGGAAACCTCCTTCCCTGGACACATTGTAGCCCCATTTTAGGTATTCTAATCAGTTATAGGCAGAAGACGGGCTTACAAGCTTTCCACGGTGATATTTCTGGTTATTCCTTTCTCTTCCCCTCCAGTGTCTGTTTTATAATGTATTGCAAGGAAAACCATGATTCAAAAGGCAGGCAAGCATGTCAACATTATTCGCCCCTCTTCCCCATTCCATCCATGTCTCAGTCTCTGTATTCCAGAGCCCTGTTGTTCCAAAGCTGTGCCTACATATTTTTTACCTCTGTCCCATTTAGCCCATTTATACCTGTCTATTTGTTCTCCCATCTGCTTTGTTCTTCGATTCCCCTCTCCCTACTTGTATATTACCCCCCTACCCAATACCCAAATTATCTTGTGTCTATTCCCTGCCCTGTGCTCCACCTTCCCCTCCCACCCCTATCCCTACCCCTACATCCTAGCAACCCACTAAGAATCCACTTTAGTGGATTAGTATGGGTTCTTTTTCTTAGTCTTTTACATTAGTGGTCCTATGCAGTAATTTTCCTTTTGTGACTGACTAGTTTCACTCAACATAATGTCCTTAAAGTTCATCCATGTTATGAAGTGGCATGTAGCTTCCTTGTTGTTCTTCAAGGTAGCATAGTACTCCATTGTGTGTATGTACCACAGCTTGTTTATCCATTCTTCAGTTGATGGACACTTTGGCTGACACCATCTTTTTGCTATTGTAAATAGTGCAGCTATGAACATTGGTGTGCATATAAGGGGGTGGCAAGCAAGGCAGAGAGTCCCACAATTTTGACTGAAGCTCCCCCTTTTCTTCTTTAAGGCGGAGCATCTTCTGAACTGATTCTGTTCCCCCGCACTAAACAACAAAGAGCATAGGTTAGCTTCTCCCTAGAAGGCTGAGTTCTATCGTTCACATGAAGGACTAGGGCCTGGCAGATCTAATCCTTATTGGAACCAAATTGAGGCCAGAGTACAGATGGTGAATGGATTGGTTCTTTTGGCCAAATAAAACAACAAGATTTAATCACCTTTTGTTTATCTTTTTCCTGGTTCGGGGACTGTCCCCCTAAGCTTTCAACATTCTTCACAGAGGACTGTCGGGGGGAACATCTGTGGGAGTCTGTCCTGCACTCTTTCTTCCTTCTTCTCTAGGCCTAGAATTTTCATTCCCCATTTTCTATTCGTCTTGGTGTCTAGTGTCTGAGTTTCCCTGTGCGTTCAACTCCCCCCACCCCCATTTTCTGGAGGTTTCTTGCACATCCTGAGATTCTCTTCATCCGATTCTGGCCGTTTCCCTCATGGGAGAATGGAACCGTGGATAGGGATTCAGCACTTGCTTCGCATCCAGGATGCATCTCAGTCACACACACTGGACCCCTGAAAATGCCAGACCACCAAGGTGATACTTACAGTCCAATTTCCCTGCTCTGGCCCGTGCACAGACTGCTTGGTGCCTGTGGTTAGTCTGTTCTCAGGCCTTGGCATCTCTCTTGCTAATTCTTTTTTAATAGTCTTGGATCTTTTCTGGCTCTCACTGGGAGGCGATCACCCTTGCAGAGCTGGCCACTGAAACTAGGCAGGATTTGTCTCCTTTTCCACCAGGGTTTGTGAAAAACATTGTCGATACCCTGGATACTGCCTTGGTCTCTCTTGGTCACTAGTGGGTCAGTATAAACCCCTCACTAGGACATACCCCAATGGGTCTTCAGAAGGAGAACTGCCGCAGACCACCTTATCTCATATGAGGTCGCCAATGAGTTGTCACAAGTGCTTACCGACAAACGCTCAAGAAATCCAATCTGTACTCATTTTAGAAAGCATGAGACTTTCTTATTCGATTTTGCAAAATCGGGCGCCAAATCCAGAAGACAAGGGCAGACATGTGGTGCAGCCGGTTTGCAAAGAATTTTGTCTCCTAGTCTGAGAAAGTCGTCTCCTGGTTCCTCATTGACTGAGTACAATGGGATTAACAATCTTTCCTGGACATAGCCCACTCTCCTTGATGGTTGCATTCTTATTTAAAGTTTCTAGCCTTCCAAACAAGTTCCATCCCCCCACTCCCGCCCCCACCATGAGCTTCCATGGTTACACTAGTTAGCAACTTCCTGGAATCCCTTCACTCCTGAAGATGGACCATCCTAAGAGTTAGTCCTCACATTACCTCCCTGTGTCTTCACCTGTCTTCATTATTCTTCTGCCAACCTCCCTCTTCTTGTATATTGCCCTCCCCATCACCCGAGTCCTGGTGTGGCGCTGTGGCTTAATGTACCAGACTGCAAAGCAGTTTGAACTGCAAGGTTGGTGGCTCAAGCTCACCAGTCACTCCTCAGAAACCCTGTATACCATCACCTTGGGTCAGAACCACTTAACAACAACATCACCTGAGAAAATGTGTGTCTACCTTTTAGCCAGTAAATTACTTTCCTTTCCCTCTCAACCCTAGCAACACCAAAGAATATTTATTTTTAGCATGGAAACTTTTTCTTGATGTTTTGGGTTTTTAAAAAAATGTTTTATTGTGAATTATGTGATAGTTTACATGGGAGAACATTAGTTTTACATTCATCCTATCGTATATCATTTAATTGCCATGGTTACAATCCCCTCCATGCATCATCAACCAACCAAAGGGTATACCCTACAAGCCTGCCCCCTGGTCGTCAGCACACAGCCCCTCTCCCTCTCTGGGTCTAAAGGCCCCAGCCACTCCATCTCTCCACGTCATCGTCTCTGCCTCCATCTCTGGCATCATTGCTTCTCTGGGTAGGGTCTCGCTCTCTGCTCTTCTCCCTTGATGGGGACCTCTGCTCCTAGACTGCAAAGTCAATCACTCCCCTCCTTTTGCTACAAAATGTCTACCTTTACGTTTCCAACCCTTCTTGAGTTTTTACAATAGTGGTCTCATACAATAGTTGTCCTTTTGTGATTGACAGATTTCACTCAGCATAATGTCCTCCAGGTTCATCCATGTTATGAGGTGTATTGCAGATTCGTCATTATTCTTCAACATAGCACTGTTGCATGTTAGTCCATTGTGTGTATGTATAACAACGTTTGTTTATCCATTCTTCCATCGATGAGCATTTAGGCTGTCTCCATGTTTTTGCTATTGTGTATAGTGTGCTGTGATGAACGTCTGTGTGCTTATATCTACACGGGTCACGACTCTTATTTCTTGTAGATCTATATCAAGTAGAGGGATTGCTGGATCATATGGTGTTTCTATTTCCAATGTTTTCAGAAGAGCCATACCATTTTCCACAGTGGTCACACCATTTTAGAGTTCCACCTGAAGCTACTGTTTCTTTTATTTTTTAAAGCTTTTTTTGGTGTGAATTAAGTGATCATTTACATGGGAGAAATGGCATTGGTTTTGCACTCATCCTATCATATTTCATTTCAATGCAGTGATTACAATCCCTTCCATGCACCATCATTCAACAGTATTTGCTTCAATTCCTTCTGGTTTTTTTTGTAGTTGTTGTATACAAAAACACTCAGGAACATATAATAATTTAACAGCCAAAAGGCACATTCTGCAAGCCTGCCTCCTGGCCCCCAGCACATAGCCTTTCTCTTTCCCTGAGTCTAGAGTCTTCAGCTGCTCTCTCTCTCCATGTCCTCATCTCTGAAGCTACTGTTTCTTGACAAAACCTCCATCTAGGTCTACATACTTCTGAAGGCAGTGTCTCCATCTCTCTGTGCCTTCACTGAAGACTTCTGCACTGTTCAATTTATACCAAATCAAAAATGGCAGTTTGGGCATCCTCACAGACTCACATTGTGTTCTTTTTAAAAAGCTATTTGAGTTTGGGGAACAAAAAGAAGTTTGAAGGGTAAGGTTTCGATGACATTCTCATAGAACAGCCCATGTTTACCTCAAAGAATGAACAGGTGCACTGTTGTGATGGGGAAATAATTCCTCTGCACAGCTTTTCTGGCCTTTTTCTCACTAATGCAGTTTTAAAATATCTTCATAATAAACCCCCTTGATTGTCCTATCTAGCTTAATATAATCTATCAATGTTTCCCATTGGGAGTCCCAAACAGCAGTTGTTGTTGTTGTCAGGTGCCATCGAGTCAGAACAGACTCATAGCGACCCCATGCACAGCAGAACGAAACAATGTCCGATCCTGGGCCAACCTCACTACCGCTGCCACACTTGAGTCCATCAATGATGCCACCTGGCTGATCCATCTCATGGGGGTCTTCCTCTTTTTCTCTGACCCTCCACCTTACCCAGCATGACATCTTCTCCAACGATTGTTTCCTCCGGACAATATGTCCAAAGTAGGAGAGACGAAGCTTAGCCATCCTGGCCTCCAAGGAGCACTCTGACTGTACCTCTTCCAAAACAGATCTATTGGTTCTTTTGGCAGTCCATGGCACTTTCAGTATTCTCCTCCAACACCACAACTCAAAGGCATCAATTCTTCTACGATCTTCCTTATTCACTGTCCAGCTTTCGCATCCATATGAGGTTATTGAAAACACAATGGCCTGGGTCAGGCGCACCTTAGTCCTCAAGCTTACATCAGCAGTAGCCATAGCTTTCTGAGGTGACCCTCTGCCTTGAATTTGATTGGCCCTGTAGCCTCTCTTGGAAACCATTGTTTTGATTGGATCTTACTTTTTCTTTTTTTGACAGCACCTTAACAAGACAAAGATGAGTGCATTTCTGAGAGAACTTGTCTGTAGTCATCCACTGATCTCAGAGACATGTTTAAATGTGTCTTGTTTGGAATAAACCTGCGTGTGTGAAATGGACCCCTAGTAATACTTTTGGACTACACTTAGTACACAGTATTGACTTGGGGTATTTCCCATCTATCTCTTCCATCTGAGGGGAGCCTGGCTGCAGAAAGCAATGAGGGATTTTTGTGTTGAGTGCTGAGAGTAGGAGGGGGCATCCTCTCTGGGGTCAACCAGGATAGACCCCAAGCTTAGAGGAAGTTAAGGCCAGAGTCACCCCTAAAGCTAACCTACAATTCTCTGACACCTTGGTTTGCCATCACTGTTTTTGTTTCAAGAATCCCTGTATCCCCTTCCCTCCAGACTTTATTTCCCTTGAGGACCTAGCAGCCTCCTCCCCCTCAGACCCCTGGGGATCCAGGCTTTCCCCCCACCCCTTGCCACCCAGCTTCCCTGGGACCACCCCAGAGCTTGTTTCTTGTTATCTCTGACTTTTATCCAGTCTCCTGTTTACTCACCTCATTTTCCTGGTTGACTTTGGGTTCTAGTTAACTTCAAACCTTTATCTTTCTCTCTGGGAACTGCCCTGGATGGAGGTGCTGCCAGAGTCCAGGAGAGAAAAGTCTTCAGCCACCCTGGTCACCCAGAGACCCAGGCCTTGGTGATAAGAGAGGAGGAGCCCTGGGGGCAGCAGCTGTAGAGGTGGGGTCTGGAGGAGATCAGGCTCTACAGCTGCTGGTTCCAGGGGAGACTCCCCAGCAAACAATGAACCTCAGAAGTTGGGAGGAGGGAAAAGGGCAAGGTCAGGCCAGCCCCTCAGAAGGAGCTGACTTCATCTCAAAAGCCTAACCTGCCTCTCAGCTATCTCGTCTTTGCTCCCCTGTACAACCTGGAATCCCACGGCCTACCTCTGGAGACACAGAGTCATCCCTAATCTGATCTGTCAGTATCTTCTGAGGACAGAAAGAAACAAAGAAACACACAAAGAAACAAAGCAAAAACTCTCCAGGAAGAAGCACCTGGATATTTGTGTGCAACCAAGAATCAGGGACCTCTAAGCGTTGGCCCAGGATCGGACATTGTTTCGTTCTGCTGTGCATGGGGTCGCTCTGAGTCGGTTCCGACTCAATGGCACCTGACAACAACAACAACAAGCTTCACACACAGCCCAGCCCCTAGTCCTATTCTGCTCCCTACCATATATACAAGGTTTACAGAGCACCCTCTGGTAAGAATTAAGCCCAGCTAGGCTAGCTCTGTTGTACCCATTTCACAGATGAGATCAGACCACCAGCCTGATTCAGGGCCTCAGATTTCTGCCCCATCCCTAGAAACTTGCCCCATAGTATTGCCTGGAAACAGGATGTAGGTGGGTGGCTGAGGACCAGGGGTCGGCTCCTGGGGACTGGGGAGCCGCCAAGACCCGGATGTGGGTCCTTTCTGTTATTCCTGGCAGAAGTCAGAGGAGGGAACCCAGCCAGTCTGTCAGCAAACAAGACTAAATGGCAACTCCTACCACCCCCCACCCTCCCAGGGACTCCGGACCCTAGCACCCTGCTCCCCAGCTGTCTCCCTCAGGGACACCACCCTCCCAGGACTGAAGTTGCCAGCAGCTCTCTGGATACAGCCACCAGCTGTTCTCACTCTCCTCCCAGGGTTCAGGCATCCAGGTGAGTTCCCCACCCTTGCCAGACCCTCGGGCTCCTCAAGTTCCTGAAATCAATAGCCTCTCCGGGAAGTTGGCACAATCCGCCTGGCAGGTGACCCAGGGTGTGGCCTGAGGGGTCAAGAAACCGACTATAAAGCCCGGCCCACAGGTTAGCCCTACAGCTCCAGGAACCTTGCAGGTGAGAGATGGAACCTACTCTTGACCCTGGTTCTAGGCTTCCCTTCCCTATCCCCAGACTCCTGATAGCCAGCTCCCCAACCTTGCCCCTGTATCCTGCCCTCCTGCCCCCACCTCAGATCCCTCCACAGCCAGATCCTCACACGTACACTTGAATCTATTACCTAACTTCCCTCCCCATGTCAGCCCACCCAGGGGGTCCTTGTCAGGAGGCTAAACCGCTCAGTCCTTTTGGGGACACTGTCTCCATGGGGCACCTCTCTCTTTCCCGCTACAGACATGGGTTTCCTGTGGAGCTGGTGGATGCTCTGGGCCGGAGCAACCCTCCTGTGGGGTAAGTCAGACCAAGATCCCATGTATGTCCTTGTCCCAATCCTGGGAACTGTGCCTCCTGTTGTGCCCTCTCCACAAACTTATCTCCATAGTATCACCCCAGGTGAGCTAAGATGGTTGAGAGACCTCTTTGATAATGCAGAGAAATGTGGTGGAATCCCCCGGCCCCCCCCCCCATTCTCTCTCTGCTCTTGAGAAAGAAAATCATAGACAATAAATTCCAGTGTGCAAGAACCATGCTCTTGGTTTTCTACAATTTACTAAACTTTTGACTCTGAGTCTTCATTCTACTGGGGATATAGGAAATTTCATTAAAGTCATTCTTAGAGGACTTTGTTCCCAATTCTCCTAGGGTTATGACCATGCCTAGAATCTCAGGTAACCACTGCCATCGAGTCAGCTTGGACTCATGGCGACCCTGTGGATGTCAGAGTAATCTGTGTTCCATAGGGTTTTTAATGGTTGAATTTTTGGAAGATGAGCACAAGACCTTTCTTTGAAGGTGCTTCTGGGTGGACTTGAACCTCCAGTCTTTCAGTTAGCAGTCCAGCACTTAACCATCTGCAACTCTCAGGGACTTAGGTAGAGTCGAAGTACAGGGGCTGGGGGAGAAGGAGATACCAGAACCTTCTAGACACTAACCAACATCCATCTGGATTGTTTTGAATGTTCCTTGTTCCTGATCCCCTGACCTTCTGAAACACTGGTATATCTTTTTTTTTTTTTTTTTTGATGGAGTCATAAGTATTATTTTTGCTAAAATGTAATCTATCAATCAGCTGCATGTACTTACTGACATGTCCAAGAAAACAAAATCACAATTTTAAAAGCGTCATATTGTTAGCCTTCTTTCTTTCTTTAAAGTTTTATTGTGAACTGAGTGATAGTTTTCATGGGAGAACATCGGTTTTGCACTCAGCTAATCATATTTGGTTTCATTGCAATGATTACAACCCCCTCCATTCACCATCAGTTAATAGTATTTGCCTGGTATATCTTTCAAGACTCCTCTTAGCCATTCTATAACTCCCACAATTCCTTAGATCTTTCCTCCCCCTTGCTCTCAGCCCTGGGGAATCTCTTCTTAGTAGGGGAGTGTTGAGAAGCCCAATCTCCCCTTAGTTTTGAGGCAGTATTATGTCTATACTCCTAAAATCCTCTTTTTCCTTTGCCCTCCTTCACACATACCCCTAAATCTGACAGACATTAAGACAGACATCACAAGCTGCAGCCAGTTTAAGGCCTGCCATTGGCCAAAAAAATTCTCATAAAAATTCAGAGTGTCAGCTTCTCTTGAACACTGGGAAGAATTGTCATTAAAAAAAAAAAAAAAAAAAAAAAAAATTAGCCCGTAATCCTTCATCAAGAAATAGTGTAGAGTTAGCAGTAACCTTGGGCAGTGTAAACAGGTAATGTGTGCACTGCTAACTGAAAGGTTTGAGTCCACCCAGTGGCACCTCAGAAGAAAGGCAATATAGTTTTGAAAGACTAGCCATTAAAGTTGTGATGTGGTACTGCAGGATAATGAACTGGACCACAAGGTGAGTTGCACGACAAGGTCGATCGCTAGGGGTTGGAACCTACTAAAGAGCACTTAACAACAACAAGCCACTGAAAACCCTGTGGAGTACGTGACACATTCATGATGTCGCCAAGAGTCTGAGCTAATTCAACAATCACTCTGGTGAAAGTAGTAGCAACCCACTTGAAGTGGGATACGAGTGTCCGCAACTCCAAGTCCCCACCAGAACTGATTCACCCATGAATATTATTTGCTTGGTCCCCTCTGCATGTGAAGAGCTCCCCTCTGTCTAAAGTGTTCAGCTTTTTGGACACCAAACCCCAGAAAAGTTCAGAGGTAACTTCTGAATGAAGAAAGAAAAGAGGGAAAAGCCCACATGAATATTTCAGTAAGAGCCCTGGCCACACTGTGATTTAGGTTACTAACGGCAAAGTCAGTGGTTCAAATCCACCAGCCGCTTTGCAGGAGAACGATGCCACTGTCTGCTCCCCTAAAGATTTAGTCTCAGAAACCCTCTGTAGGGTTGCTATGAGTTAGAATCGACTCGATGGCAGTGTGTTTGCGGGTTGCTGTTGCTTATTCAGGCAGGGGGTCAGCTCCCTGATGCAGGGTAAGTGGACCCTCAATTGCATTTTCTCACCCCAGGGTTGACCCAGGAGGCCTCAGTGGGCCCCAGAACCACTGGCGGGGAGGACTTCCTCACTGCTTTCCTGCAGAACTATCAGCTGGGATACAGCGTGGCCAACCTACGCCTGCTCATCTCCAGTCTGTCCGAGAACCCTGCCTCGGTCTCCATCCTCAACCGGGCAGACAACACCTCGAAGAAGATCACTGTGAAGCCCGGGCAGTCAGTCATGGTCAATATCAGCTCCAGGGCTGAGATCATTGGCACCAATATCTTCCAACGTGCAGTGGTGGTGCACTCAGACCGCACCATTTCTGTGCAGGCCCTCAATGTCAAGCCCAACACAGCAGAGGTGACTGTGCTGTGGCCAGTCAGTGCCCTGGGCACCAATTACTTTGTGCTCACACCGCCAGGTGCCTCAGCCAAGAATCTCAAGGAGTTTGCTGTGGTGGCGGGCGCTGCAAGTGCCTCGGTCAGTATCCACCTGAAGGGGGCAGTGACGTTCCAGAACAAGTTCTACCCAGCGGGCAGTGTCCTGAGCATGACTCTGGAACCCTTTGATGTGGCTCAGATACAGAGCCAGGCTGATCTCTCAGGGTCCAAAGTCACATCCACTAGTGCCGTGGCTGTCTTCTCTGGCCATAGCTGTGCCCAGAAACACACAAACTGCAACCATGTGGTAGAGCAACTGCTGCCCACATCCTCCTGGGGCACCCGCTATGTGGTGCCCTCTTTGGCTTCTCAGGTCCGCTATGATATGGTCTACGTTGTGGCCAGCCAGACCACAAAGCTGACCTACAACCATGGGGGCACCGCTGGTTCCCGTGGGCTTCAGTCTGGTGATGTGGTGGAATTTGAGATCCGGCCATCCCGGCCACTGTATCTGACTGCAGACGTGGGCATTCAGGTCCTGCTGTTTGGCACAGGTTCCACAAAGGGTAACATTACCTATGACCCCTACTTAGTCCTGGTCCCAGACGTGGCAGCCTACTGCCCTGCCTATGTGGTCAGGAGCGTGCCAGGCACTGAAAGTTTGGCCCTGGTGGTGGCGCCGACAAAGGCTGCTCAGGGGCTGACCATGGACGGACAGACACTAGGAAAAAAGGCCACCTGGGTAGCTGTGCCCGGCAGCGAGTTCTCATATGCTGAGGTGGACCTCGGTACCGCTGACAAGCTCCACATGGCTGAGGCCACCACTGACTTCGGGCTGTTCGTCTTCGGGCTGGCTGAGGCTATGGGCTTCGGGACATCAGCTGCCTGCGGCCGGAGTGAGTGCTGGGAAATAACTCCTGTCCCTGGCCACCTGGTGACCCCTCTGCAGCCTCTCTTTTTCCCTTTCCACTCCCCTCTGGGGTTTTCTGGCTGAGCGGGGGCTATCCACCTTCATCTCCCTCCTCCCTGTCCTCCTTCTTCAAGGAGGACATCTCCTAGCCTCCCCAACCCTCCCAGTGTGACCCAGGGCACCAGCCAGTCAGAAGAGACATCAGACAGAGCCCTGTAGTGGGCTCCCAGAAGTCCCGGCAGAGTCCAGCATCACCCTTCAGATTTTGGTTTGTGGGGAGACTGGAAAACGGTCCTAGGGGTCAGCCAGAGTGCCCAAAAGGGGGATGTCTGCGGAACTCAGGTCAGCAGCTTCTTTCCTGTCACTTTGAGAATATTTTGTTATTATAGCAACTGATATACTTATAATGGAGCCCTGGTATGGTGCTGTAGGATCAGCATAGGACTGCTAACCACAAGGTTGGTTCGAACCTACCAGTCACTCCTTGGGAGCCCTATACAGAGTTGCAATGGGCCAGAATTGACTCAACAGCACATAACAACAGTTATAACAAATGATAACTATTGCTTCCCTTTATCCCCACATTCAATAGGACCGTCCATGCCAAATTGAGGTGATCTAAAAGTACAATGGGTAGCGTAGTGGTTATGAATCGGGCTGTGAACCATAAGGTCAGCGGTTCGAAACTACCAGCTGCTCCGCGGGAGAAAGATAAGGCTTTCTACTCCCGTAAAGATTTACACCCTCGGAAACCCTGTTACAAGGTCGCTATGGGTCGGAACCGACTCGATGGCACTTAACAACAACAACAAAAGTACAATAATTATCATGACTACTATGGTAGTCCTGGTGTGGCACTGTGGGTTAATGTGCTAGACTGCAAAGTCATTTTGAACTTCAAGGTTGTTGGTTCAAGCTCACCAGCCACTCCTCAGAAACCCCATACAGGGTCACTATGGGTCAGAACTGACTCAATGGCACTTAATAATAACAACACCATGGTGTGGGTGGCGTTTCTCTCAATATACCAGGGATTGGGCATACACATGTCTTAATATAGTTAATCTACAAGATCCTGAGCTACTGTACATGGTCTCAGGCCTGTTGGAGAACTCCCACCAGGTAGTGCAGTGGGCATTTTGAGGGCACAAATACTAGGGCCAGAGTGCTGAGGTTCAAATCCAAGCTCTGCTTGTGTGATCTTAGGCAAGTGACTTCATTTTTCTGGGACTCAGTTTCCACATCTGGAAAATGGGCATAGTAATTGTACCCACCTCATAAGGGTTGGTATATGGAAAGTGATTGGTGATGGAGCTTGTGATGTTTATATACCATGGAGTCGGTTCTGACTCATAGCAACCCTGTACAGGGTTTCCATGGCTGTAAATCTTTACAGAAGCAGAAAGCCTTATCTTTCTCCCATGGATCGGCTGGTAGTTTCGAACTGCTGACCATGAGATTAGCAGCCCGACTCATAACCACTATGCTACCAGAGCTCCTTATAGAAAGTGATTAGGGCTATATAAAGGTGAGCGAAGGAGTCGTGGTGGCACAGTGGGTTAAACATTGGTCTGCTAACAGAAAGATTGGAGTTCAAAACCACTGGGGGCTCTGCAGGAGAGAGATGAAGCTGTTTGCTCCCACCAAGATTTACAGACTCAGAAACGCTATGGAACAACAGTTCCTCTCTGTCCAGTAAGATTACCGTAAGACAGAATCTACTCAAAAGCATTGCAGTAAGTGTGAGCTATTGGGTTAGGCGAGGGTTTTGAAGACTGGAAAGTAGATGGAGGAAGGGTGGCTTTCTTCCTATGTGAACCTTCCCCTCAAAGTAGAAACCAAGACATTGGGGTTCCCAGTACAGGCAAAACTATTACCCCTCAAGGGTCTTGAAAGCCTCAACTTTAAGGGGTCACTTTGGGCTTGATAGTGAGGGCAAACCATGTCAAATGGAGATTGTTGTTAATTGCTGTCGAGTTGGTTCCTTCTCTTAGCAACCCTGTACAGGGTTTACGAGGAGTGGCTGGTGAGTTTGAACCACAGCTCAAACTGACCTCACAGTCCAGTGCTTATCCTACAGTGAAACATCAGGGCTCCAATTATAATGATTAACACTCAGTTAACATCTGAGTTCAGTTCCAAACTCTGCTTATATTGTTGTTGTTGTTGTTAAGTGCTATTGAGTCCATTCCAACCCATAGCGACCCTGTACAGGGTTTCCGAGGGTGTAAATCTTTACGGGAGTAGAAAGCCTCATCTTTCTCCCATGGAGCAGCTGGTAGTTTTGAACCACTGACCTTAAGGTTCGCAGCCCTATTCGTAACCACTACGCTACCAGAGCTCCTTGCTATATTAACACATTTAAATCAGACAACATCCCTGCCTCCCCCCCAAAAATATTTTTATGAAGAAGGTTTTATTATCTACCCATATTACAAATGAGGAAGTGGAGCCACAGAGGATTTAAATCGCTTGTCCAAGGTCACAAGGCTAATTGGGGGAGACAGGGTTCAAACCTAGGCAGCCCTACTTCACCATGGTTCCCACTCATCTTCCACTTTCTGCCCTTAAAAAGAAAATCCATATTCCCAGGTGGGGAGAAAAGAAACAGAGAGAGAACCAACACAGATGAACATTTCTCTGATGATTCTTAAGGCACCCTGGTGGCACAGTGGGTTATGCATTGAGCTGCTAACCACAAGGTGGGTGTCTGAAAACTACCAACCATTTGGTGGGAGAAAGACAAGGCTGTCTGCTCCCGTAGAGATTTAGTCTCAGAACCTGAAGGAGTAGTTCTGTCCTACAGGCTCTCTGAGTACAAATCATCGTGATGACATTAAGTTAGGGGAGTCCTGGTGTGGCATGGTGGGTTCATGCACTGGACTTCAAAGTCAGTTTGAACAGCAAGGGTCACACTCACCAGCCACTCCTCAAAAATCCTATGCAGGGTTGCTATGGGTCGGTACCGACTTAACAACATACAGCTAATATAAATAACAGCCCAGATGGTCCCTAGCTGTCCTTCCTCACTGCCTTCTTGCTTCTCTGGGCTAAGCTGAGCTGAACTGCAGAAAAGAAAATGTGTAATCAGGTGATCAGGAAACCAGGTTGAATCAGACCCGAGGCAGCTCTTACCCAGTGAGATTCCAAACTTCAATTTCCCTACTTTTAAAATGAGCAATTCTGAGAGAGCTGCCCAAACTCCCCAGGGAGAGAGCACCAGAATTACCACACACACCCTGAACACACATACACGCCACACACACTGACACATATACACTGACTCCCCACCACACACACACACAAACACACACACACTCTAACTCTTTCCCCCTCTCCTCCCTCCTAGCCCTGCTGCCAGTGGAGTCGTGTGAAGACTTGACGTGCAAAGCTGGGCAGCGCTGCCAGGTGGTGGACGGGAAGGCCAAGTGCGTGACTGAGTCCCTGGCCACCTGCAGTGCCCAGGGTGACCCCCACTACACCACCTTCGATGGCCGCCGCTATGACCTCATGGGTACATGCACGTACACGTTGGCAGAGCTGTGCAGCACGGACGACAGTCTGCCGGCCTTCAGCGTGGAGGCCAAGAACGAACATCGCGGCAGCCGCAAGGTCTCCTATGTGGGCTTCGTCACCGTGCGCGCCTATAGCCACTCCGTGTCACTGGCCCGCGGGGAGGTTGGCTTCGCCCGGGTGAGTGTCCGCAGCCCAGGAGCTGTCCCAAAGCCAGACTCTCTGGTGCAGAAGCCACATAGGGAAGTAGGTCATGGGAGGAGGCAGGCCCCTTCATCCAACAATTCCCCTTTCAGAAGTCCTATGCGCCGAGATTCTATACAAGGGACTTCCAAAAGTCTGTGGGAAAGTGGAATGAAAAGAATGGGATTTTCCCTTGAACTTTTTTATATGTATGTATATTTTGTTGTTGTTGTGATGTGCCGTGGAGTCGGTTCCGACCCATAGCGACCCTGTACAGGGTTTCCGAGGCTATAAATCTTTACGGGAGCAGAAAGCCTCATCTTTCTCCTGCAGAACAGCTGGTAATTTCGAACTGCTGACCTTGTGATGTTAGGGATTGCCATTTAAAATAGGATGTTGTTGTTGTTGTTGTTGTTAAGTGCCGTCGAGTCGGTTCCGACCCATAGCGACCCTGTACAGGGTTTCCGAGGGTGTAAATCCTTACGGGAGTAGAAAGCCTCATCTTTCTCCCGCGGAGCAGCTGGTAGTTTCAAACCGCTGACCTTAAGGTTCGCAGCCCGATTCGTAACCACTACATAAAATAGGATAGTCCAAGAAATACGAGCCAGATCACGAGTAGATATATGCGTATATATATATATATATGGAGCTCTGGTAGCGTAGTGGTTACGAATCGGGCTGCGAACCTTAAGGTCAGCAGTTCGAAACTACCAGCCGCTCCGCGGGAGAAAGATGAGGCTTTCTACTCCCGTAAAGATTTACACCCTCGGAAACCCTGTACAGGGTCGCTATGGGTCGGAACCGACTCGATGGCACTTAACAACAACAACATATATATATATATACACCAATGTTCATCACAGTGCTAGTCGATGAGAAAATACATTCTAATTGGCCAACTTTGTTTTTCAACTTTCGAAATGTGATTGGTTCACAAATTAAATTGTTTTTACTATACTTCAGACCTGTTATCAAGATTGAGTAAGCGTTTTTTTAGACTTTTTGTTGTGAATTGGGTAAAGGATTTAATAGTTTTTTGAAGAAAACTTACCACCATTGATTACTTTGTTTCATTAGGAAAATATTATTCCAAGTCCTAAAAACTAGTTTAGAAATGAACTTTTGGAACACAGTCTATACTTGGACTGCTCATCTAGAACACCCATAAGTAAATTGGTAAAATAGGTTTCTTCTATGTTGTTTTCCAAACCTGTTCCATCATGTGTATCCTCTGGGTGGGTATCTTGTGAGAAAGATTCCTAGGTCTCTAAGTCACTAGATTTGAGGTGGAGCATGAAACTTTCAGTAAGAGCTCCAAGGGATTGTTAAGATCAGGCAAGTTTGTAAAAGTATCAGAAAACGTCAGCTTTGTTTGTGTGTGTTAAAAATATATATATAACAGAAAGTTTGTCATTAAAAAAAATTAAAGTGTAAATAAAATACAATAGAATGGGCATGGAAGGCCTTAGAGCAAAGGTTTTGTATGAAGTGAGGGAGTGAGCCCGTGGACATCTTAGGGCCAGAGCATTTCAGACTAGGAGAACCCTAAGAGTAAAGATCCAGCGATGTAACAGGCTTGGTCGGTGGCAGTGACAGAGGAATCCAAATGCATGTGGAGGACAGGTTGCGAATGGGAAGAGATGAGGGGCTGAAGGTTAGGCCACCCAGGGGACTAACCACCCAAACTCATACACATCCCCCCCTTTGTAGATCGACAACCAGCGTTCCCGCCTGCCAGTTTCCTTGAGTGAGGGCCGCCTGCGTGTGTACCAGAGCGGGACACGTGCCATGGTGGAGCTGGACTTTGGGCTGGTGGTCATCTACGATTGGGACTGCAAGCTGACTCTGAGTCTGCCCGTTAACTTCCAAGACCAGGTGTGTGGTCTGTGTGGCAACTATAATGGTGACCCCGCTGACGACTTCCTCACACCTGACTTGGAGCAGGCAGCTGACGCTGTTGAGTTTGGCCAGAGCTGGAAGCTGGATGATGGTGACTATCTGTGTGAAGATGGTTGTCAGGACAACTGTCCTTCCTGTACTCCAGGCCAGGCTCAGCACTACGAAGGGGATCGTCTCTGTGGCATGCTGACCCAGATCAATGGCCCCTTTGCCGCCTGCCATGCTATCCTGGACCCCCGGTCCTTCCTGGAGGACTGTGTATATGACATGTGCGTGGTTGGCGGGGACCGGCCCAGCCTGTGCCGTGGCCTCAGCGCCTATGCCCAGGCCTGTCTCAATTTGGGCATCTCTGTCGGGGACTGGAGGTCACCAGCCAATTGCCGTAAGTGATCCCCTACTAGAGGCTGGGAACACATGGTGGAGGGAAGGAACCCAAGCACTTAATGTGGTTCAGTCTGGTGCTGGACAATGCCAGAACCTGCCTGATTCTGTCTACACTGAGCCTGTCCATCTAGATCAGGGGTGGGGAACTTCTTTTTTCTATCAAGGGCCATTTGGATATATATAACATCACTTAATATACCTTTATGTTGCTATGAAAAAAGCTCCTAGATTTACTGAATTTTGAGTCCTGCTTGCCATTGCTTTGGCAAGGCCAGACCAAATGATTTCACAGCCTTATACAAAGCCCTTGGGTCGGATGTTCCCCACCCCTGCTCTATATAGTGACAGCCCAGAGGGGCAGGAGCTGAGATCGGAGAAGCCCAGAGAAGGTTCATGGCTCAGCCTGGGTGGTCAAGGAGAGTTTCCTAAGAGAAAGGAATGAGACCCATAGGAGGGTTGTAACTAGCCAGAAAGAAAATTGAAGAGGAAGAGGATTTGAGGCCAAGAGAAGAGTACTGCAAAGATTTGGCATGAGAGATAGAGTGGAATGTTCCCAAGCAGAAATCTGAGCATCTTCCTTTGCTTATAACACTTCCACGGCTCACCATTGTTCTCTGGATAAAGTCTAAGCTCCTTAGCCAAGTTTCTATCCACTTAGCCATTTATTCATTCATTCACTTCACTCAACATGCATTGCCTGATCCAGGCCCTGTGATGATGATATGGAGTATATAGTAAGGAACAAGATACACCTGTCCCTGCCCTTGTGGGGTTCCCAAAGAAATGTTCAGGAAGCAGAAAAGAGAAGGGAAGTGGAAGGAAGAGATGTCCAGGTCCAGGCCCAGGGGATCTCTGAAGGGGAATGAGTGTAGGCATGACACAGAGGCCAGTTTGAGTTTGTACTGGTCCCTCTTCAGTAAGCTTCCTCCCACCCCGCCCAGTTCTCCAATGCATGACACAAAAGAAGAACCAGGGAATTAATTCATTCACTCATTCATTTCTACAGTACATACTGTACATATACACAATGCACCAGTGCCCTAAGGAGCTCTGGTGATGTAGTCGGTTAAACATTGGGCTGCTAACCATGAGAATGGTGGTTCAAACCCACCAACTGCCTCTCAGGAGAAAGATGAGGCTGTCTGCTCCTGTAAAGATTTAGAGCTTTTGGAACTCCGCAGGACACGTGTACTTTGTTCCATCAATAGCAGTGGCAGAGGGCAGACTGTGTCCTTGGTGATGGGGATTCATCCAAGATCAAGACAGACAAGTTCACTTATATCTTGGGGGTGGGGTGGGGTTGAAGAGATAGAACAGGTAATTCATTAAGTATCTTTAAAGAGCAAAAAGAATCAAGTCAAGGTCACTTGACTGGAGACTCAGTTGGAGGGGGGATGAGGAAAGCTTCCTGAGTAGGTGACATTGGAGCCAAGACCAGAATAATGTGACGGAGTCAGCTCAGTAGGGAGAATGATGCTTGTTTGATCTTCGCCACGACGCAGTGAGGTTGGCTTTACTAGAATCCTACTTTAGTGATGGGGAAGCTGAGACACCCGGAACTTGAACTTAGGTCGTCTGGGCTCCAGCGGCCTGGCTCTTAACCACATATCAGTATTGTACTGACTGTCTAAGGAAAGGGCAGTACTGACAAACAAAACAGCCAGTGCAAAGGCCCTGAGGTAGGAGGAGCCTGAGGAACAGGGGGGGGTGGTCTATGTGCCTGGAGCAGAGTAAGCAAGGGGGACAATGAAAGGAGATGAGGGCAGAGAGGTGGCTAGGCAGACCCTGGGGGGCCTTTAGGGAAGCGTTGGAGACTTTGGGTTTTCCCCTGAGTGAGGAAAGAGGTGGACGCAGGACAGTGTAGAGATGGGATCTGATGCAGGTGGCCACTCAGGAGTCCCTCTAGTTTCTTGTGGGTAGCAGACTGTGGAGGAGTTGGATCAGGGGGACCACTAGTGAGGGGCCACTGTGGTAAACCGGCCCAGGGTGAGGATCATGCTGAGAGGAGAAGGGGACAGATTCTGTATAGATTTTGAATATGGAACTCATGGAATTGACTAGCAGATGAGATTGGTGGTCCACTGAGTGAGGAGGGAAGGCGAGGCACCGACCTCTTTGAGACCTGAGAGCTGGGAAGCTCTGCGGGAGAAGAGGCGTTTAGGGAGAGAATCACTGGCGCCCAGGCCAAGGAGGCGCCCCTTAAGGCCGGGTCTCTTTCTCTCTTGCCTTCCCCAGCCCTGTCCTGCCCGGCCAACAGCCGCTACGAGCTTTGCGGCCCCGCTTGCCCGGCTACCTGCAACTCTGCAGCGGCGCCCGCCAACTGCTCTGGACGCCCGTGCGTGGAGGGCTGCGTCTGCCTCCCCGGCTTCGTGGCCAGCGGCGGCGCCTGCGTGCCCGTCTCGGCCTGCGGCTGTATCTTCGAAGGCCGCCCTCTAGCGCCCGGCCAGGAGGTGTGGGCGGACGAGGAGTGTCAGCGGCGCTGCGTGTGCGACGGCGCCACCCAACAGGTGCGCTGCCGCGACACTCATGGCTGCCCTGAGGGCGAGCGCTGCGACATCCAGGGAGGCCTTCTGGGTTGCTACCCCGACAGCTTTGGGAGCTGCCAGGCGTCCGGAGACCCGCACTATGTCAGTTTCGACGGGCGACGCTTCGACTTCATGGGCACCTGCACGTACCTGCTGGCCGGCTCGTGCGGTCAGAACTCGGAGCTGCCCACTTTCCGGGTGCTGGTGGAAAATGAACATCGGGGCAGCCAGACTGTGAGCTACACACGGGCCGTGCGCCTGGAGGCCCGCGGCGTGGTAGTGGAAGTGCGCCGGGAGCACCCTGGCCAAGTGCTGGTGAGTGGCGTGGCATTCGGGCTGGGTAGTGGACCAGGGGACACCCCTCTCCAAAGAGCAGAGGCTCTGGACTCTGGGTGGGACTGAGGGTGAACCGGTTTGTTGTTAAGTGCTGTCAGATCGATTCCAACTCATGATGACTCTGTATAGGGTTTCCAACATGTGTTGGAACCACCAACTTTGTGGTTCACAATCCAGTGTTTATCCCACAGCACTACACAGGAGTCCATGGGGAACCAGTAACCAGTGGTTAAGTCCAGGGTCCCCAACTAGGCAGCACTGTCTCTTCTTCGCTGTGTGACTTGGCCTCTTTGGACATCAAAGCTGCCCTCTGTAAAACCAGGATAGTCACAGGGTGATTGGGGGGGTGGCACTGGTAAGTTTATTTGTGTAGGGTATTAAAAAGAGAATTTGGCACCCAGTGTTTAGTAAACATTGTTCCTATTTTGTTATAAAGTCTGACACTGCACACTTGAGCACTTTTCTGGAGAAAAGTGAGGTGACAGAAAAGGTAAGAAGTAAAGGAAATCCTACCTCTAGAGAAACTGGCAGTTGTTGTTGTTGTTAAGTGCCATCGAGTCGGTTCCGACCCATAGCGACCCTGTACAGGGTTTCCGAGGGTGTAAATCCTTACGGGAGTAGAAAGCCTCATCTTTCTCCCGCAGAGCGGCTGGTAGTTTCAAACCGCTGACCTTAAGGTTCGCAGCCGGATTCGTTACCACTACGCTACCAGAGCTCCTTTGAGCCCATTATAGTAATAACAGTGTTGTTAAGTAGCATGGTCCATGATTCAAACCTACTTATGGGGCTTTCTATTCCGGAAAAGAGTTACAGTCTTGGAATCCCTAAGGAGCAATTCTACTGTGTTTTGTAGGGTCTCTATGAGTCAGAATCAACTTGATGGCAGTAAATTTAGTTTTTTGGTTTTTGTTTTTTAAATCCAGGAATAGGGCAAAGCAAGCTCAAAAGCCCTGGGGTAGGAATGCACTTTCAGGGGAACAGCACGGAGGCCAGGGTGACCGGAGTTGAGTGAGCAATATGGTGGGTGATGTAGACACCGGCAGACGGGGGTCAGGTCCAGCAGGACCTTCTAGGTAAGGGCTTCGGTTTAAGCCAAGTCCTGAAGGATGAAGAAGAAGCAGCCAATGAGAGGTGAGAGCTGGTGTTCTAGGCTGCCTTAAGCTTGGTGAGTTCGAGGAATATCAATGAAGCCAGAGTGAGGCAGAGGAGGAGCAGGAGGAGACTATAGGAGGAGACTAGACCAAGGAGGTAATGGGCAGTCAAATCAGGTAGGTTTTGAAGGCCTTGGGTAAGGAATTTGGATTTAAGCTGATCACAAAAGGATGAAGAGTGTTGGATGTGTGCCAGGCCAAGGGAACAGCAAGTGCAAGGGCCCATAGGAACGATGAAGCGTAATGTGCTCAGGAGAAGAGCTAGCAGGCCAGAGTGGCTGGAGCTGAGGGAGAGAGAGGTGGACCACAGAGCTAGGAGCACCCTGACGCCTGTCTCCCTATTTCTACCCTAGGTGGATGGTGTCCTTCAGTATCTGCCCTTCCATGCGGCAGATGGGCAAATCCAGGTGTTCCGCCAAGGCAATGATGCTGTTGTGCGCACAGATTTTGGCCTGACCGTCACCTACAACTGGAACGCCCATGTGACTGTCCAGGTGCCCAGCAGCTATGCTGGGGCCCTGTGTGGGCTCTGTGGAAACTTCAATGAAGACCCAAGTGATGACCTGGCTCTGCGGGGTGGGGGCCAGGCTTCCAGTGCGCTGGCCTTCGGAAACAGCTGGCAGGAGGAGACAAGGCCAGGCTGTGGAGCAACTGAGCCGGGTGACTGTCCCGATCTGGAGTCCCTGATGGCCCACCAACTGCAGAGCAAGAAGGAGTGTGGGATCCTTGCCGACCCTGAGGGTCCCTTCCGGGAGTGCCATGACATACTGGACCCCCAGGGCGCTGTGCGGGACTGTGTGTACGACCTCTGTCTGCTGCCAGGCCAGTCTGGACCACTGTGTGACGCATTGGCTGCATACGCTGCTGCATGCCAGGCCGCTGGGGCCACCGTGTACCCCTGGAGGACAGAGGAGCTCTGCCGTGAGTACCGGAGTGGGGGTGGGGGGCAGGAATCAGCCTTATGTGTATTCATCAACATTAATATCATTATTCATTTAATGACTACAAACAGTCCTATGAGGTAGGGACTTTGGTTATACCCATTTAACAGATGAGGATACTGATACTTAGATAGGTTAACTTTTATGCCCAGGATCACAACTAGGAAGTCATGCAGGAACGTTTCATGTAATGACTGACTACATCTGGTGACTTTGGGTCTGGTTGCCACATGGCGGCTGTCATTCAAAAGTGAGCAGATGGTACTGCCTTAAAGGGGTCTGGTCCCCTCTCCTGTTGTTCTCATGACCTTTGTTGTTGTTGTTAAGTGCTGTCGAATCTCCCCACATGGCCTACTTCACTCAGTTGTATCTGCTTGGCCCCTTGGGCAGTCAGTTTGAAACCTCACTATGGACGTCAACACAGAAGTGCTCTTCAAACATTTGTTGCTTGTCTATAAAAGCTCGAAAAGCCATGCATCCTCAGATCTAATTTTTAAAAAAACTTTAGTTCATGATTGAAATACCAAAAACAGATTCAGAAATGCACTCACAACCTAAATCAAGAGCTTGATGAATTTTCAGCAAAAGATCTTTAGCAGTTCCCCATTTTTAAGTTGACATCTTTAGTTTTTCATCTTAAGTGTCACCAGTTGCAAACGATATAATCTCCAAAAAATGATAACGTTTGACTTGTTAAAATCTTTTTATTATGGAATTTTTGAACATGCTCAAAAAGACAGAGATTCACCTCCTATCCAACATCTAGTTTCCACAATGATCAATGAACTAGTAACCATTTAAAGTAAACTTTTTATTTGACTTAAGCAACTCTCTTAATCATTTCCAATAGCTACACACTTCGTCTCTCATTCTTTGGACATGATATCAGGAGACACCAGTCCCTGGAGAAGTTTGGTACATGTTTGGTACTGTGGAGCGACAGCGAGAAAGAGGAAGACACCTCCCCCCACCAACCAAAGAGATAGAATGACGTAATGGCAGCAGCAATGGGTTAAAATGTACCAATGCTGAAGATGGTGCCAGACCGAGCAGTGTTTAGTTTTGTTGTACATTGGGTCGCTATGAGTCGGAATCCACTCGACAGCACCTAACAACGAAACAGACAGCAGTACACACAACTATTAGTAGTTCATTAAAAAGTATGCATGATAAATAGATGACTCTCACATCAACCCTTTTCTTCCTTTAGCTTATGTTCATTCATCCAGTAAATATTTAATGAGCACTTACTGGATTGCAGGCACTGTCCTAGGCACGGGGGATAGAGTATGGGACAAAACAGAAACTGCTTGGCTCACGTTTGCTAATGCCTCATTGGATAAAGCGAGAGTGGTAGCCACGCCCAGAATCAAGGGATAGTCATGGGCAGTTTATCACATAGGCAAGGCACTCCTTGGTTCCTAGACATTCCTTGGTGTTACTTGTCTTCCCCATGTACAAGTGTCTCTGTGTCTATTCTGGTCTTTTTGAAAGAAATAATTAGGCTTAGGATCCAGTCTACACTGGTATGGCCTCAACTGATGACGTTCTATTGCACTGTGGAATGTGATTACATTACATTACATTGCATTGCTGAAGGCCATTATATTACATTACATTGCACTGCTGAAAGTGATTACATTAATACATTATATTGCATTGCTGAAAGTGATTACATTACATACATTATATTGCATTGCTGAAAGTGATTATATTACATTGCATTATGTTACATTATGCTACACTATGCTACCTTTTGTCATGATTATTTCATTATTTTTGTTATTTTATGTTACATTTGTTGTTGTTAAGTGCTGTCAAATCTGTTCATAGCGACCCTGATTAGGATCTACCCAAGGCCAGCTGTTTAATCACATGCGACTATTCCGTGGCAGCAACTAGACTAGTATTTGGCTAACAACTGGAAATCATAGTTTAGTCAAGTTAACACATAAAATTCATCACTATAGGCAGCTACTAGGTACATGTGGCTATTGAGCACTTGAAATGTTACCTGAAGTGTACCTGAGGAACTAAGTCTTACTTTAACTTAATTTAAATAGCCACAAGTGGCTAGTGGTTACCGTATTGAACAGATAGAGGCTTGATTGGGTTCAGGGGTAGCTTTGTTGTGCTGTTTGAGGGAAACATTGATTGTATACGCTGGAGGAACTGGAATTTGGGGAGGGACAGAGATTTTTAATCTGATGGCCTCTCTCCCTGCAGCACCGAGCTGCCCACCCAACAGCCACTATGAGGCATGTTCCCATGGCTGTCCACTGTCCTGCGGAGACCTCCCAGTGCCCGGGGGCTGTGGCTCGGAGTGCCACGAAGGCTGTGAGTGTGACGAAGGCTTTGCGCTGAGTGGCGAGTCCTGCGTGCCCCTGACTTCCTGTGGTTGCGTGCACCAAGGCGTCTACCACCCGCCGGGCCAGACCTTCCACCCTGGCCCAGGCTGCGAGTCTCTCTGCCGCTGCCAGGAGGACGGCCAGGTGTCCTGCGAGCCCTCCATCTGCGGCCCACATGAGGCCTGTAAGCCATCCAATGGCGTTCTGGGCTGCGTGGTTGTGGGCTCAGCCACCTGTCAGGCATCAGGAGACCCCCACTACACCACCTTTGATGGCCGCCGCTTTGACTTCATGGGCACCTGCGTGTACTCGCTGGCTCGCACCTGTGGAGCCCAGCCCGGCCTGGAACAGTTCGCTGTCCTGCAGGAGAACGTGGCCTGGGGCAATGGGAAAGTCAGTGTGACCAAAGTAGTGACTGTCCAGGTGTCTAACTACACCCTGAGGCTGGAGCGGAGCAAATGGAAAGTCACGGTGAGGCAGGATGGAGGGCAGTCTGTGGGAGGGATGGGTAGCAGCGTAGCTTGGGAGTAGAGGCACAGAGCTCAGAGCATTGAAGGCATGCAGTCCCCGAGGATAGGAGGAGCCTGGCAGAGCCTGGAGTGGAGATCCAAAGAGGGAGGAGATCTCAGGACCTGGACCTAACCCCAAGTGGCTCAGTCTCCCCTCAGGCTCCTCTGGTCTCCCCTCAGTCTGCCTCTCAGTTTCCTCTCTCTTGTCCCCCCATCTCTCCTTTCTATGTCTCCTGGTCTCCCCTCTCTGTGTCCTTTATTCTCCCCTTCTCTCAACCCCTTGGTCTGTTGACCATGCCCAACTTCATCCTATCCACCTTCTGGGTCCAGATGCCAGAGTCAGCACGTGGTACATTCAGAGGTAGGGAAGGTTCCGGGACAGGAAGGGCCAAGAACAGAGAACAATCTGTGAGTCGGGGTTGCCAACTCCAGCTGATCCCATCACCACCCCGCTCCCCCTTAGCAATGGTAAGCAAGTGACAGCTTTTACAACTGACCTCAGACCCTGTTCGCTGCTAAACATTTCACACCCACAGGCTTATTTGTTCCTCAAAACAGTAACTGGTTCCCAGGACAGTCTGCACGCCTGACCTTGTGCTCATCTGCTGTGCCTTTCAGACCTCATATGGAATCAGCCAGGCATTTTTGTTAGAGTCCTTGTGTGGTACTGGATAAGTATTTGACCACAAGGTTGATTTGAATCACAAGGTTGGCGGTTCAAACTCACAAGTTGCTTCTCAGAAACTCTATACAGGATCGTTATGAGTCCAAAGCAACAGTGTGATGGCTGGAGCTGCGGTTGCCTTGGCAGGGGCCTTATACGGCCTGAGGGTCAGACGTTCCCTACCCTTGCATTAGAGGGATGACCATAAGGAGCACTGGTGATAATGTAGGGTAAGTGTTGGGCTGCCAATCACAAGGTCAGCAGCTCAAAACCACCATCCAGTCTGCAGAAGAAGAGGAGGCTAGCTACTCCCATAAGGATTCATAGTTTCGGTAATGCTATATAGGGTTGCTAAGAGTCAGAATCAGTTCCGTGGTAATGAGTTTGGCTTTTATAGAGTTGGAGTGGGATGACTATAGGGTCTCTATGAGTCGGAATCTACTTCCCAGAGAACCCCATCATCATTGTCCTAGTAGCAATACTGACCAGTAGAGTGTCGATAAATAGCAGACTTATCAAGTGTTTACTATGTGCTGACAGACATGAAATGATTTCATATATTCCCAGATATACCCCCAAGCTTCTAGAATTGTTGTTAAGTACAATTGAGTCTGTTGCAACTCATAGCGACCCTGTATAGGGTTTCCGAGGACTGGCTGGTGAATTTGAACCGCCGGCCTTGTGGTTCAAACTGCCCTTGTGGTCCAGTGCTTATCCTACAGCCCCACACCAGAACTCCAGGCTTCTCGAATAGCGTCTGGTGTATCGTAAGCTTGAAATAGGCTAAAGTTGTCAGTGTTCTTGTCATTTGCATCTCACCGAATCCCCAGCTTCCCTGTGAGATGGAAACCATTAGTTTCTGTCAACCCCAGCTGCGTAGCAACCCAGGCAGGTGACATTAGGGTCAGTTACTACATTATTAATCACCATATCCAACTGTGAATTGTTGGTCATGTTGTTATTCTGTTGAGACCCTGTTTAAACAACAACAACCCAACACCATCAGTTAATTCCAACTCGTTATGACATGGTAGGACAGAGAGGAACTGCTCCTAAGGGTTCCCCAGGCATCTTTAAGGGAGCAGACAGCCTCCTCTTTCTCCACAGAGCAGTAGGTTTGAACCACAGACCTTATGGTTAGCAGTCTGATGCTTAGCCCACAGTGCCTTCAGGGAGCCTTGAGACTCTGTGATTATACCCATTTTACACAGAGGGAAACTCAGGCCCAGAGATGTGAGGCCAGATTTTCAGAACTAGAGGATCTGCCCTTCTGAAGTGTCCCCTCTAAAGCATGGCCTCTCCCACTCGCAGGTCAACGGTGTGGACATGAAACTGCCTGTAGAACTGGACCAGGGCCGGATTCGGGCCTTCCAGCATGGCTCAGACGCCGTGGTGGAGACCAACTTTGGTCTGCGTGTGGCCTATGACCTCAAGTACAACGTTCGAGTCACCATCCCAGGCAACTACCACCGGCAGCTGTGTGGCCTGTGCGGGAACTACAACGGGGACCCCAGTGACGATTTCCAGAAGCCCGATGGCTCACAGACAGGCAGCTCCAGTGAGTTTGGAGATTCCTGGGAGGAGAAGGTGCCCGGCTCGCCCTGCCTGCCACCCCCCTGCCCGCCTGGTGAAGACTGCAGCCTGGGTGAATGTCCTCCCGAGCTGGAGGAGAAGTACCAACAGGAGCAATTCTGTGGGATTCTCACCAAGCCCACCGGGCCGCTGGCCGCCTGCCACAAGCTGTTGGAACCCCAGGGCCCCCTGCATGACTGCGTCTTCGATCTCTGCCTGGGTGGCGGGAACAACAGCATCCTCTGTAGCAGCATCCAAGCCTACGTGAGCGCCTGCCAGGCAGCGGGAGGCCACGTGGACCCCTGGAGGACTGAGTCGTTCTGTCGTGAGTCAGGGGCAGAGATGGGGAGGCCAAGGGGCGGAAGGAGGGACAACGGAGAAGCAAAGAAGGGGGAGGCTGAGGGGAAAGAAGAGAGCAGAAAGATGGGGATATCAGAGGGTATATAGAAGGAGGGATTGAGGGGCAGAGAGGGAGAGACAGGGAGAGGGAGAGAGTTGGACCCTACAGCCTCTCCCCTCTGGGGCTCTGACCTGCACCCCTTTTTTTACAGCGATGGAGTGTCCCCCCAACAGCCACTATGAGCTCTGTGCGGACACCTGCTCCCTGGGCTGCTCAGCCCTCAGTGCTCCCCCACAATGTCCAGAAACCTGTGCTGAGGGCTGCCAGTGCAACCCCGGCTTCCTCTCTAATGGCCAAGATTGTGTGCCCATCCAGGACTGCGGTTGCTACCACAACGGAATCTATTACGACGTAAGTGCCCTGGACTCTGTCCCACGCTCCCCCTGTCCCACCCACTCCTCCCTCTCCTGGATCCAGCGTGTCCGCTCCCACCCAGATCCCTCTCAGCCCCTAGTTTTGCAACCTCCATGGAGCAGTGGGAAAGACCTTTCTAAATGTGACCATGGGTTCTGTAACCGGGCAAAAGTGTCACTTCCTCAGTCCTAACACAGAGACAAGATTATGCCTCTCAGTGACATACCTGTGGTGCTTACTCCCTCTGCTTGCCTCTTCGGCTCACGCACAGTCCTTTTCTATTCACCCGAGTGGGTGTTGTTGGTCTAAAAGCCGTCTGTCCTTTGCTGGGCTGTGAGCTGTGTAGAGGTGGGGTCCTGATGGATGTGCCCTCTGTCCCTGCAGCCAGAACAGACGGTGCTCATCGACAACTGTCAGCAGCAGTGTGTGTGCCACGCGGGTAAAGGTTTGGAGTGCCAGGACCACAGCTGCAAGCCCGGGCAGGTGTGCCAGCCCGTGGAAGGTGTCCTGAGCTGCGTCACCAAAGGTGCTGGGCTAGCAGACGTGGGGACAGGGACTCTGGCACTGAAGGGTGGTGTGTTCTTCATGGTGGGAAGCACAGGTGACTAAAGCTGAGGTCTCAGACCTGGGGACCCACAGGCTGGGTTTCTCAAAGGCAGATAGTCTGAGATGCAGGGACCCTTACTTAGGGCAGAATCTTGGCTGTGGGCTAGGTTTCCAGGGCAGATGTCAGAGCCCCTCCGTGTAAGGCAGGGATAGGCAAACTTTTTCAGTAAAAGGCCTGGTTGGAAATATTGAAGGCTTGCGGGCCATAGGTGTGTGTCATAACTACTCATCAGCAGCATGTAATTGAACCAGCATGGCTGTTTCAATAAAACTTTATTTGTAGAACCAAACAGCCCCACCATAGTTTGCTAAGGAATTAGGCTCAGAGCTTCAGACACCAACATCAAGGGACAGGGGAGACTAGGACTCCTGGGGACAGGGACAGAAAGCAGACTTCTTTGCAAGGCCTTGGAATTCTCTGAGACCCCACCAAGACTGGACCTTGGATACAGGATGCCCTTCAAACCAAGGGTCAGTGATTTCTAGGGGTAGTCTCAGACATGGAGCCCCATGTCTTCCTAGGACTGGTTTCTTAGGATGAGGGGCAGAGAACTTCTTGGAGCTAAGGGAATGGGACCCCCCCCCCCAAACTGAGGGGCAGGAGAACTGAGAGGGTAAGATATGAGGGGCTCCCAGGGATGGGGGTGTCTATAGTCGGGGGTCTAGTCAGGAGTCCTGGTGTGGTGCTGTGGGTTAATGCGCCAGACTGCAAAGCCATTTGAACTACCAGGTTGGCAGTTCAAGCTCACCAGTTGCTTCTTGGGAGCCCTATACAGGGTCGTTATGGGTCGGAACCGACTCAACGGCACTTAACAACAACAGTCAGGAGACAGAGACCAAACATTGACTACTGTGAGTACAACTGAAGACATTTCCATGAATTTCAAAGTACAAATGTGTGTCATAGGGTTTTCAATGGCTGTTTTAGTTTTTTTGGAAGTACAACTCTAGGCCTCTCTTCCAAGGATCCTCTGGGTAACTTGAACCTTCAACCTTTCTGTTAGCAGCTGAGTCTTTTAATCACTTGCACCACCCTGGGACCCCATTATTTGAATCTCCAAACCCAAAGCCAACCTATTGCCTTCAAATGCATTCCAACTCCTAACGAGGACCCTACATAGGGCTCTGCGATGGTCAGTCCTTCCAGGAGCAGGCAGCCTCATCTTCCTCACTAAGAGCGACTGGTAGTTTAGAACTACTGACCTTGCAGTTAGCAGCTCAGTGAGTAACCCACTACACCACCAGGGCTCCTTAGTTTGAATTGTTGTCGTTGTTGGTAAATGCTGTCAAGTCAGTTCTGACTCAACCCTTTATAGGGTTGCCAAGGCTTTTAAATCTTCATGAGAGCAGAAAGCCTCATCTTTCTCCTGTGACGTGACTGGCGGGCTTGAACCACGGACCTTGTGGTTCACAGTCCAGTGCTTATATATGAAGCCACAATGCTCCCTTCTTTTGAATAGAGAAAGATTAACATAAATATTTACTCATAATAGGGGATTTAGTGGGGTATAACGAACGCAACTCACCAGCCAGCCGGTCCTGGGAAACCCTGTACAGGGTCGAAGGAACTTAGCAACAACAGAGAACAAATAAATACAGGAGTAGCAGAGCTGGAGAGCAGTCCCTACCTCCAGAGCTAAAGCAGAGGACCAAAGGAAGGAACAAATTTGGAAGAGGTACCCCACCCACTCCAAGGCTGAGATTCAGACGTCCCTGGAAAGGCTATGGCTGTAGAAGAAAGCCTTGGTGGTCTGCTTCCATAAAGGTTACAATCCAGAACACACTATGGAGCAACTATGTAACTCAAGGGCTCCATTCTACTCTGTAACGCATGGGGTCTTCATGAATTGGAATTGACTTGACAGTAATGCGTTTGGATTGGAGCTAACACCCACACAGGTTCAGCTGAAATTCACTGGGAAACAGCCTGTTGTTAAGTCAGCTGGGGCAGTGGAACTCGCTAAGGGATCGTTGGCCCCTCAAGTAGCAAGAGCAGGAGCGTCAGTAATCCTGGAAGCAGGAAGAGCCCCTGCAATGTCACTTCAGCGCCCTCTAGTGACAATGATTAACACTGTAGGTAGATTTGGAGCTGAGAGGCGAGAAATTAATTGATCCCCTAGACGCAGTGGGAAAGAGAAGGAAGTTTTTAGGCTGGTATCTTGGACAGGGGATTCCAAAAGTTGGGGTGCAGTGATGCCAGAGATAGGACCTTGGACGCAGAGGCCCTCAAGGGCAAAGTCTCAGACATGATACTCCCAGGACCCCCACATACACACCCAAGACCAGGATCTCAGACACAGCCACCCAGGGGTGGAGTCTTGTCCAGCAGTATCCTCAAGTCATGAGACTTAAGACACAGGCACCTCAGAATCTGAATCTCAAGCATGATCAGAGTCTCAGATCTAGGTCCTCGGGGCTGTGATCACAAACAAGGGGACTCTGGTCTGGGGTCTGGGTTTCAGTTGTAGAGACATCTGATGACTGGCTCTTGGATGTAGTGTCTGGTGTCAGACATGGCGGAGATGTGGGTACTGGGTCTCAGGGATGAGGACCCTGAAACCTGGGTGTCGTTTGTAGTAACTCAGCATTTCTGGCATGAACCCAAGCAGGTGCTGGGGATAAGCTGGCCTTCTGTTGGGCAGTCCCTCAAGATCTCCTTTCCTCTGCCCCCCAGACCCGTGCCACGGTGTGACATGTCGACCCCAGGAGACATGCAAGGACCAGGGTGGCCAGGGTGTGTGCGTGCCCAACTATGAGGCCACATGCTGGCTGTGGGGTGATCCGCATTACCACTCTTTCGATGGCTGGGATTTCGACTTCCAGGGCACCTGCAACTACGTGCTGGCATCAACTGGCTGTCCCGGGGTCAGCGCCCAAGGCCTGACACACTTCACTGTCACCACCAAGAATGAGAACCGGGGCAACCCCGCGGTGTCCTTTGTGAAGCTTGTCACTGTGATGACACTTGGCACCAACATCTCCATCCACAAAGGCGAAATTGGCAAAGTCCGGGTATGTCCAGCACTATGGTCATCTGAACGCCATGCCCAGTAAGGGTGGAGGGGTCCTGCCAGTTTAAGGTTCTCTGAGGCCGGAAACAAAAAGGCAACAATAATTACAATGACCCCATAACACTTCCGTTGGGTATTAAATTGAGCCTCATCCTGTCCCAAGGTCTTTAAGGTTGTTGTTGTAATGTGCCATGGAGTCGGTTCTGACTCATAGCGACCCTGTACAGGGTTTCCGAGGCTGTAAATCTTTATGGGAGCAGAAAGCCTCATCTTTCTCTCGTGGAACAGCTGGTAGTTTCGAACCGCCAACCTTGCGGTTTGCAGCCCGATTCGTAACCACTACGCTACCAGAGCTCCTTGGCGTTTAAGGTTGTTATTGTTGTTGTTGTTAAGTGCCGTGGAGTCCCTTAAAATTTGCTTCTTTAGAGAGAGACCTGGATTTGAATCCAGAACTTCCTTCTCATGAGTTGCGTGATCTTAGGAACTGTCCTTGGTAGGCCTTAGTTTTCTCATCTGTGAAATGGGCATTGTGGCCAGGTGGTGGCAGGCAAAGTGGTTAGCTCAGGGTCTGGTCCAGGTAAGCATCTGGTGATTGAAGGAAGGAATAAGCAGCCCAGAGATGGAGATACAGAGAGATATTCAGGGAGATGAGGAAAGAGAGGGAGAGAGCATCCTTTCTGTCCAGGGAAATGGAGAAGGTCCGTGGCAGCTCAGAGGGAGGGAGTACGGTGAGGAGCAGGGTAGACACCCAGTCAGTGCTGAGTGAGTAGGAGAGCCGTGCAGAGACTCGGAGATGCTCAGAGAAGGCACTGAGAAGAGATGTGGAGAGAATGAGTCTGAGAGTGAGTCAGTTGAGATCTATGCAGAGAGAGAACCAGCAAGCAAGATGGACCTAGATAAGGGAGAAACCTAAAGACAGGGAGAACCAGTGTAAAGATGTAGTGAGGGAAAGGGCGAGAAACAGAGGGATGAAGAGACCCAGAAACAGAATGCAAAGTCAATCAGACACACAGACAGACAGAGAGGTGGGAGTGAGAGGGGGCAGAAAGAGAGCTGGACCCAGAGAGAGAGATCCAGAAAAAGAAGAGGGAGGTTTCACTCCCCAGATCCATGTTTTTCAAATGACTACACAGCCATGAAGGAACCCTGGTACCATACTGGGTTACACTTTGGGCTGCCAACCGCAAAGCCCACCAGGCATTCTGCGGGACAAAGATGAGGCTTTCTGCTCCTGTAAAGATTTATTTATGACTTGGAACCGACTTGAAGGCACACAACCATCACCAAACAGCCATCTGTCCGCATAGCTTCTGTCCTGGCAGGATGGTTGGGGATGCAGGGGATCAGAGATGGGGTCACCTCCCTGGAGTGACCCCTGTTGGCATCGCTTTCTCCCACAGGTGAACGGAGTGCTGACCGCGTTGCCTGTCTCAGAGGCTGGTGGGAGGCTGGTAGTGACCCACGGCACGTCCAAGGCAGTGCTAAAAGCAGACTTTGGGCTGCAGGTCAGCTATGACTGGGACTGGCGGGTGGAGGTGACACTTCCCAGCAGCTATCACGGTGCAGTTTGTGGACTCTGTGGAAACATGGACCGAAATCCTGGCAACGACCGAGTCTTCCCCAATGGCACGCTGGCTCCCTCGATCCCCATCTGGGGCGGCAGCTGGAGAGCCCCTGGCTGGGACCCATTGTGCTGGGATGAATGTCAGGGGTCCTGCCCAACATGTCCCGAGGACCGGCTGGAGGAGTACAGCGGCCCTGGCTTCTGCGGACCCCTGGTCCCTGGCACAGGAGGCCCCTTTGCCTCCTGCCATGCCCACGTGTCACCTGACAGCTTTTTCAAGGGCTGCATCCTGGATGTCTGCCTGGGTGGTGGGGCCCACGACATACTCTGCCAGGCGCTGGCTGCCTACGCTGCTGCCTGCCAGGCCGCTGGAATCACAATCAAGGACTGGCGGGAGCAGGCTGGCTGCAGTAAGCACTGGGGGAGTCATACAGAGGGTGGAGGGTGAGGGGCCGGGAAACCGGGTCTCACTCGGGAATATTGGGGTCTGCTTGTGTTCTTGCTTCTGTCTCCTGGTGCCTGTCTCTCTCTCTCTGTTGGTGTCTCTCCTGTCACTTGGTACCTCCCCCTGTGTTTCCCTTTCTCTTGTCTTTCTCTACCTGGGCTTGTCTCTCTCCTTTATCCTGTCTCACTCTACCGCTCCCTCTTTCTCTGTCTTGACTGGGTCCCTCTGTCTCTGACTCTCTGTGTCTCTTCCCCTATGTGTCTCCTCCTCATGCTCTGGTCCAGGCCCTGGGCTGTTGTATGAAGTCTCATTCTACATCTTTTACCAAGTCTTTTTTTTCTTGCTCTGTTTTCTCCTTCTTCATCTGAATCCAGCTCTTTTCTATACCACTTCCCACCCTTCAGTGTGTCTGTCTGTCTTTCTCTGTGCTCTGACCCGATGACCTGACACCATGCTCTCTCTCTCTCCCTCCTTTTGCCCACAGGCATCCCCTGCCCTGATAATAGCCACTATGAGCTCTGTGGCTCACCTTGCCCAGCCACCTGTCCGTCCCCTGCACCGCCCACGATCCCAGACCCATGTGACGGCCCTTGCGCTGAGGGCTGCCAGTGTGATGAGGGCTTCGTGCTGAGTGTGGACCGCTGCGTTCCCCTGGATGGGGGCTGCGGCTGCTGGGCCAATGGCACCTACCACGAGCCAGGGAGCGAGTTCTGGGCTGATGGCACCTGCTCCCAGCTGTGCCGCTGTGGGCCTGGGGGTGGCTCTGTAGTTTGCAAGCCTGCCAGCTGTGGGCTGGGTGAGGAGTGTGCCCTTCTGCCCTCGGGTCAGCATGGCTGCCACCCCATCAGCACAGCTGAATGCCAGGCCTGGGGCGATCCTCACTACATCACCCTGGATGGAAAGCGATTTGACTTCCAGGGCGCCTGTGAGTACCTGCTGAGCGCACCCTGCCAGGAGCTACCAGAGGGGACTGAAAGATTCACTGTCACTGTAGCCAACGAGCACCGGGGCAGCCAGGCTGTCAGCTACACCCGCAGCATCACCCTGAGCATCTACAACCACAACCTGACCCTCAGTGCCCAGTGGCCCCGGAAGCTGCAGGTGAGGAGCACTGCCCGGGACAGTAACAGGGTGGCCATCCCCCTACCCTAAGTACCTCTCACCACATGTTAGAGGGTATGGTATGGTGCAAGGTGTTCCAAGGACACGTTTTGGAGCCTGGTGGCTTGGAGCAGTGGCTTCCTTCTCTCTGAGCCTTAGTTTATTCTTCTGTAAAATGGTCTAAGAAAAATACCCGATTCAGAGGATAGTATGAGGAACCTGTGATACTGTATTTGTAAATATCAGTGTGGGGTCTGTGACAGCGAAATCACTGGGATGCATAACCACTGTTCTTATTACCAGACTTTGGTTTGCCAGTATCAACCACCAGACAGACATAGTACGGGATGGTCAACTAAGAATTTAAGAGCTCTGCCAACTCTGCAGACAGACATGGGCTCAAATTCTCACTGTGCCACTTACTAACTGTATGAAAAGTTACTTCAGTGCCTGTACCTCAGTGTCCTCATCTGTAAAATGGGGGTAGGATAATACTTCTCTCATTGAGTGTTAGTTCTGACTCATAGTGACCCTGTATAGGGTTTCTAAGGAGTGGCTGGTGGGTTTGAACCATCAATTTCAATGGTTCCCAATTCAGTGCTGATCTAGAGTGTCACACCAGGACTCTAATAAGTAATAATGTTGCTGTTGTTAAGTGCCATCGAGTCAGTTCCAACTCATAGCAACCCCGTATAGGATTTCTTTCTGGGAATCCTGGTATGGCGCTGTGAGCTAAAGCACTGGACCACAAGCTTGGCTTCAGCCACAAGGTCGGTGGCTCAAAGTCATTAGCCGCTCCTTGAAAACCCTATACAGGGTCACTATGAGGCAGAACTGACTCAACAGCACTTAACAACAACATTATTACTTATCATAGTCCTGGTGAGGCACTGTGGGGTAATGCACTAGGACAGCAAGGTCGATTTGAATAGCAAGGTCAGTGGCTGAAATTCACCAGCCGCTCCTCAGAAACCCTATACAGGGTTTGCTGAGTCAGAACCAACTCAACAGCACTTAACAGCAACAACATTATCTTATTAGAGTCCTGGTGTGGCGCTGTAGGATCAGCACTGAATTGCTGACCACAAGGTTGACAGTTCAAACCCACCAGCCACTCCTTAGAAACCCTATACAGGGTCACTATAAGTCAGAACTGATTCAACATCACATAACAACAAAACAAGAATTATTACTTACTCAGACAGACCTTCAAAAGACCTGTATTTCTGTATTAGCAAATGCTTAGAAGTATTTGCTGTTATTGTTTGTCATATGGTACCCTGGTGGCACCATGGCTAAGCAATTGCCCAGTAACTGAAAGGTCGGTTACTCACCAGCTGCTCCTCAGGAGAAGAGGCCTACCAATCTGTTCCCATAAAGATTACCGCCCAGGACACCCAAGAGGACAATTTCATCTGACCTGTCGGATCACTCTAATGAGTTGGAATCCACTCGGCAACATGAGCATTTTCACTAGTACACTGTTTTTATTACCTGGGTTGTTGTTGTTAGGGGCCATTGCATTGGTACCGACTCATAGTGCAATGCACAACAGAACAAAACACTGCCCGATCCTGGGCCAACCTCACAATTGTTGCCATGCTTGAGCCCACTGATGCTGCCACTTTGCCAATCCATCTCGCTGGGGGTCTTCCTCTTTTTCTCTGACCCTCCACCTTACCAAACATGATATCCTTCTCCAGTGACTGGTCCCTCCCGACAACTTAGGTGGAAATCACAAAAGGCATCAGCAATAGTAGAGTCATTATATACTTGGGGTCTGGGAGCCAGACAGTCCCTGGTAAAATCCCATAATTGCCTCTTACTAGGTGACTTCTGTGTGCTTCGGTTTCCTTTACCTATTAAATGAGGTGCTCTCAAAGGTACTGTGAGCAGTAAAGGAGTTAAGGCTTGTAACCAAAAAAACCAAACACACTTTCGATTCCCGCTCACAGCAACTTTACATAGAGTTTCTGAGACTGTAAATCTTTATGGGCGCAGACAGCCTCCCCCCCCACCCGGGGGGATTTGAACTGTATACCTGTTGGTTAGCACCTAACCCTCAGCACCACCAGAGCTCCAATACTTATAAAGCACATTTTAAAAGTACCTGTTACAATATGTTCTTTGTGTTTGTTGTTATTATATTTGTCCTGTGCCCTTGGGTAGGCACTTAACCTCTCTGTGCCTCAGTTTCATTTGTAAAAGGATCATAATAATACCTTATAGGGTGATTATGAGAATTCAATCAGTTAATCCATATGAAGAGTTCAGTACCATGCCTGATGTGTCCTGAGGATTCTATATGTTATTAGCAGTCTGGTGCTTATTCTATGGACTCCTGATGTGGCGTTGCAGGATCAGCACTGGACTGCAAACCGCAATGTCAGCGGTTCAAACCTACCAGCTGCTCCTCGGAAACCCTGTAGAGGGTCGCTATGAGTCAGAATCAACTCGACAGAACTTAACAACAGCATCATTATTATTACAAGTTGGGCGAGGGGTTCCTCGCTACTCAACCTGCTTGTCCCCACAGGTGAACGGCAAGCTCGTAGCGCTGCCCTTCCAGCTGGACTCACGCCTGCACGCGTACCTGAGCGGCGCCGACGTAGTAGTGACCACTGCCGCGGGGATCTCGCTGGCTTTCGACGGGAATAGCAATGCGCGCCTGCGCGTGCCAGCGGCGTACGCGGGCGCCCTCTGTGGTCTTTGCGGGAACTACAACCAGAACCCTAAGGACGACTTGGATGCTGTGGGCGGGAAGCCCGAAGGCTGGCAGGTGGGCGGCGCCCCCGGCTGCGGTGAATGCGTGCCCGGGCCGTGCCCGCCACCGTGCACGCCAGAGCAGCAGGCTGCTTTCGCTGGCCCGGATGCCTGCGGCGTGATCTCGGTTTCCGACGGCCCGCTGGCGCCCTGCCACGGCCTTGTGCCGCCTGAGCCATACTTCCAAGCCTGCCTCCTAGACGCCTGCCAAGCTCAGGGCCACCCGGGAGGCCTCTGCCCTGCCATAGCCGCCTACGTGACCGCCTGCCAGGCTGCTGGAGCCCAGCTGGACGAGTGGAGGCGACCGGACTTCTGCCGTGAGTACTGATCCATGCATGACCATACAGGAGGGCACTCCCCTCCGTCTCCAAGAGGTCAGGGAGACTCTTTTGTAGCTACCCACTGAAATACACGTATACCAGTGGGAGAGACTTGATCCACCTGATCAGAAACCCTTGGTCAAATACACTCTTGTGAATTTCCATGCTCAGATAATATGGGTGGACAGCCCTGTTTAAGTTACACAGGGAGAGGCATCGGGTTAAACATGCCCTAGTCAATTCTGTGATTTATGCAGGGTCAGATGCCCCTAGACTATTTCACACACTGAAATACACAGGGTCAGGGACAGAGACATAGATGGCTACAGACACTTGGACAGATTTACACTGGGACCCACCACCAACACACCCTGGTTAGATAGATCTAGTCTCCTTGACAGCAAACCCCACCTGGTCAGATAGAATTGGTCTGATACCTTCAGTGAAACCTGGTTATAGCAATACACAAGATTCACTACCCTGACGCAGTACCAGTCAGAGGCCTCAAAAAGTTCGTGGAAAAATTCCGTTACCTTTTCATTCATTCCGTTTTTCCACCAACTTTCTGAAGCCCTCTCATACATAAAACCAAAAACCAAACCCAGTACCATCGAGTCAATTCTGATTCACAGTCACCCTCCTCTCTATAGGGTTTCTGAGACTAAATCTTTATGGGAGCAGACAGACTCATTTTTCTACTGAAATGTATCTGGTGGGTTTGAACCCCTAACCTTGCAAGTAGCAGCCCAGTGCCTAAACCCATTGCTGTTGTTACATGCTCGGTATGGGGTTTCCAAGATTATAAATCTTCATAGGAGCTGAAAACCTCATCTTTCTCCCACCAAAAGTCTGGTGGGTTTGAACTGCCGATTTTGTGGTTAACAGTCCAGTGTTTACCCTGCAGTGCCACCAGGGCTCCAGCCTAAACCCATTTGTTGTTGTTCGGTGCTGTCGAATCTGGTCTGACTCATAGCGACTCTTTGTTGGGTTTCTAAGGCTTTAAAATCATTCTCCCATAGAGTGGCTGATGGACTCTAGCCATGGACTTTTTGGTTCAAAGCCACCATACTCCATTGTTATTGTTAAAGTGCTGTCAAGTCGGTTCCAAGTCATAGTGATCCTATACAGGGTTTCCAAAGAGCAGCTGATGGATTTGAACCTCAAACTTTGCAGTTCAAACCAAGGTTGCAGTCGAGTGCTTTTCCTACAACGGACTCCAACCATACTCCCTTGATGGCTGTGTGCCCTGGAGTTGGTTCCGACTCACAGAGACCCTGTAATAGGGTTTCCAAGGCTGTAAATCTTTATGGGAGCAGAATGCCTTATCTTTCTCCCATGGAACCTCTGGTAGTTTTGAACTTGACCTTGTGGTTCACAGCCCTATTCGTAACCACTACTCTACCAGAGCTCCTTACCATACTGCCTTAGCTCTGGGCAATTCTCCTCAGTAACATATCTGCTCAAATTTATCCTGTCAGCTTCACCCAGTCAGAGATATGTGGTTGGACTCACACACTGAGACAAACCACATGCAGAGGCTCTGACAGATGTGTACCAAATGTACACAGGCATCTTGCCACTCCATGATACATCTGGCCAGATGCCCCAGGCAGGTTCACACCACAGTTGGTTGTAATCTTGCAGCTGTTGTTGTTCAGTGCCCATATGTCGGTTCTGACCTATAGAGAACCTTTATAGAGTTTCCAAGGAGCGGCTGGTGAGTTTGAACCGCTGACTGGTAGTTTTTCAAGCCGACCTTGCAGTCTTGTGTGTATCATACAGCGTCAGTCTCCCAGTCAAATACATGTGATCAAATCTCTCTAGTCAGCTAGAAATATGCTTGGTCAGGTAAACATGCAGAAAGACCTGGTTATAACCCTCCCACAGATCTCCATCCTAAATTCCCCAGTTAGATTCACTCCCATCAGATCCCTAGATGGTTGTTAGGCCCAAACTCATCAGCCACTCCTCAGAAATCCTACACAGGGTCGCTATGACACGGAAACAACTCAACGGCACTTAACAACAACAAATAGGAGTTTCAAGGTTCTGATCGTTTACAAATGGATCACCAGGTCTGTCTTCCGCAGCACCTCTGGGTGTGTGTGAACCAACCTTTCAGCACTTAACCACTTGTGCCACCCAGCCTGCACAGTTATATAAAGTTAATAAAAGACACAGATCCACCCAGATTCTCCTGTTCTGAGGCTTACCTCCCCCCTCACCTTACCTGACACCCTCCCTCCTTGTTCCCACAGCCCTGCAGTGCCCTGCCCACAGCCACTATGAACTCTGTGGTAACTCCTGCCCGGTGAGCTGCCCCAGTCTCTCAGCGCCTGAGGGCTGCGAGCCTGCCTGCAGTGAGGGTTGTGTCTGCGATGCTGGCTTCGTGCTCAGTGGTGACAGCTGTGTACCCGTGGGCCAGTGTGGCTGTCTTCATGAAGGCCAGTACTACCCACTGGGTGAGGCCTTCTACCCGGGCCCCGAGTGTGAGCGGCGCTGTGAGTGTGGGCCGGGGGGCCAGGTCCACTGCCAGGAGGGTGCAGCCTGCAGGCCCCATGAGGAGTGCCGCTTAGAGAACGGCGTCCAGGCTTGTCATGCCACAGGCTGTGGCCGCTGCCTGGCCAACGGGGGCATCCATTACATCACCCTCGATGGGCGTGTCTATGACCTGCATGGCTCCTGCTCTTATGTTTTGGCTCAAGTCTGCCACCCGCAGCCTGAGGATGAGGACTTTGCCATTGTGCTTGAGAAGGATGAGACTGGAGAACCTGAGCGTTTGCTGGTCACTGTGGCTGACCATGTTGTGATCCTGACTCTGGGGATGCAGGTGAGTGGACTAGTCCTGGCCCTAGGGGACTGTCCTGGCAGATCTGAATGGACATAGCCCTCCCCTGGAGGTCTGAGGGGAATACAGCCCTACCCTGAGGGGCCCTAGGGGAAAACCCTGCGGGGGCTGCCAAGGGACACAGCCCCACCTTGAGGGGTCTGAGGGGGACATGGCCCTGCCCTGTGGAGCGGGAGAGGGGTCTGAGAGGGAAATAACCCTGCCTTAGACTCAAGCGTGGCAACAGTAGTGAGGTTGGCCCAGGATTGTGTAGTGTTTCGTTCTGCTGTGCGTAAGTAAAGTCACTATGGGTTGGTACCGACTCGATGGCACTTAACAACAACAACAACCCTATATGAATGGCCTTCACCCAGTGGCATATGGGGTGGTCATAGCTCCATCCTGGGGGTGTGAAGGGACAGTCCTACCTGTGGGCCTGTGAGTCCTTAACCCATCTGACCCTTCCACCCAGGTCTATGTGGACGGCGAGGCTGTGACCCTGCCCATGGCCAAGGGCCCCATACGGGTGACTGCTGAGGGCCGGAACATAATTCTGCAAACAGCCAAGGGGCTGCGGCTGCTCATTGACAACGATGCCCACATCCTCATGTCCATTCCCAGCCCCTTCCACGGCCGGCTCTGTGGTCTCTGTGGGAACTTCAATGGCAATTGGACTGATGACTTTGCGCTGCCCAATGGCCACAACGCCCCCAGTGTGGAGGCCTTCGGAGCTTCCTGGCGGGCACCTGGCTCCTTCCCGGGCTGTAGCGAGGGCTGCGGGCCCCAAGGCTGCCCCGTGTGCTCTGCGGAGGAGACAGCGCCATATGAGAGCACCCAGGCCTGCGGGATGATGCGGGACCCTCAGGGCCCCTTCGCCTCCTGCCATGCAGCACTGAGCCCCTCTGAGTACTTCCGCCAGTGTGTGTACGACATGTGTGCCCAGAAGGGGGACAGGGCTGTGCTCTGCAGCAGCCTTGCCGCCTACACAGCGGCCTGCCAGGCAGCTGGCTTGGCCGTGAAGCCCTGGAGGACACACAGCTTCTGCCGTAAGTGTCCACCGACCCCTCTGAGGACTCCAGACCCAGCTCTGAGGCATCTCCTGATTTCCTTTCCTGTCCCTATCTCCGACTGAAGTGCTTCGTCCCTCGCTCATCCCAGCCCCACTCCAACCTGTCCTCAAACTTGAAATTCCGTTATCCCAGCTCTATGGTGATATGAAGGGAGGGTAGCTAGGTCAGGAGCTCACACAATAAAGCCTGAGCCTACAGCTCACTCAGATCCCCAGGCAGAGCCATGTCTCCACAGATATTCAGGGCAGGACTGGCCATCACCCCATGACCTGGCCACTGTCTGTCTCCATCCCTAACCTCTTTCCTGACTGTCAGTCTCAGAGGTCCAATGACCAATGGAACACCTTTCCCTTGATATCCTTAGGGACACTTGGCACCTGCTATCTTCCCAGCTGACGTCAGCATTTCACTCCAAACCTGATCCTCCCAGTCTGCGTTCCTGGTTCCCATCTTGGGACCATTTCCTGTCCTCCTAGTCAGAGCTCAGGACCTCCGGGGGAGGCATTCCCTAGGTCCCTTCCCCTGCACCTTCTCACCCCTTCCCCGACTGCTCTGGGCTGTCACTCTCTGTTCCACTGGATAGAAATTCCACCAGGCTCGGGCTTGGGACTGTCTTCATCATTTTTGTCCTCAGTAAACCAAAAATCAAACCCACTGCTAAGGAGTGGAGTTCGACTCCTGGCAAACCTGTATAGAGTTTCTAAGACTGTAAATCTTTATGAGAGCAAGCAACCTCCTTCTCTCTCTCTCAGAACAACTGGTGGGTTTGAATCACCAACCAACCTTGTAGTTAGCAGCCCAGCACCTAACCCACAGTGCCACCAGGGCTCCAAGTATGCAGTGTTGTTGTTAGGTGTCATCAAGTCAGCACCGACTCATAGTGACCCTAGGCACAACAGAATGAAACACTGCCCGGGCCTGAGCCAACTGCACAATCATTGCTACACCTGAGCCCACTGCTGCCACCACTGTTCTAATAATCCATCTCATTGGCAGTCTTCCTCTTTTTCTCCAACCCTCCACTTTACCAAACATGATATCCTTCTCCTGGAACTGGTCCCTCCTGATAATATGTCCATAGTATGAGAGACGAAGTCTGGCCGTGCAGGCTTCCAAGGAGCACTCTGGCTGTACTTCTTCCAACACAGATCTGTTGGTTCTTTAGCAGTCCATGATACTTTTATTACTCTACTCCAACACCATAACTCAAATGCGTCAATTCTTCTGTAGTCTTCCTTATTCATTATTCAACTTCCGCATACATATGAGGTTATTGAAAATACCATGGTTTGGGTCAGGCGCATCTTAGTCCTCTAACTGACATCTTTGCTCTTGAACACATCAAAGAGGACTTGTGCAGCTGATTCCATTAATTGTCCATTGTCACTTGGAGGAATGACTTTTCCCATCTTCTTCTCCACAGCTCTACAGTGCCCTGCCCACAGCCATTATTCCATCTGCACTCGCTCCTGCCAGGGCTCCTGTGCGGCTCTCTCCGGCCTCACGGGCTGCACCACCCGATGCTTCGAAGGCTGTGAGTGTGATGACCGCTTCCTGCTCTCCAACGGAATCTGTATCCCTACCCAAGACTGTGGCTGCACCCATGACGGCCGGTACCTGCCGGTGAGCAGGGGCTTGTGGTGGACAGAGAAGGTGCTGGGGCTGGGTAGAGGCTCAGAGCTTCTGTGCCAACCTCCTTAGGGATGAGGACAGAGAGCTGCCACCGTGACCCAGCTGTGTGACTTGGTGCTGGTAATACATCGTTGTATTAGTTTCCTGTGGTTGCGGTAACCAAGTACCACAAACATGGTGACTTAAAGCAAGATAGGTTTATTCTCTCATGGTTCTGGAGATCAGAAGTCTGAAATCAGTATCACTGGACTGAAATTAAGGTGTCAGCAAGGCTGTAATCTGTTCCTTGCTTCCTTCGGCACCCATGGTTGCCAGCATTTCTTCACTTATGGCGACATCACTCCAGTGTCTGTCTCCATGGTTACAGTGCCTCCTCTTCTGTGTTTATTGTACAAGCTCCCTCTGCCTCTTTCTTACAAATATATTTGTGGTTGTATTCAAGATCTATCCAGAATAATCCCATCTCAAGATCTTTAGTTGAATCATACCTGCATAAGATCCTGTTCCCATCTCAGGTAACATACATAGGTACTATGGAGTCCTGGTGTGGCCCTGTAGGATCAGCACTGGACTTTGTGATTAGCAAGGTCAGCATTTCAGCCTCTCCTTGGAAACCCTACACAGGGTTGCTGTGTGTGGCAACTGACTTGACAGCACACAGTAAAGAGCAACAATGTATAGGTCCTAGGGATTAGGGCCTGACGTTTTGTTGTTGTTGTTGTTAGATACCATCAAGTCAGTTCCCGCTCATAGTGACCCTATGTACAACAGAACAAAACACCGCTCGGTCCTGTTGTTATTTCTGAGCCATTGTTGCAACCATTGTGTCAGTCTGTCACATGGAGGATCTTCCTCTTTGTTGCTGACCCTCTACTTTTTTTTTTTTTTTTCAAGTTTTTATTGTGAGGTTTACATGGGAGAATATCAGCTTTACACTCGTCCTATCATATTTCATTTCATTGCAGTGATTACATTCCCCTCCATGCATCATCATATAACCCCAAAGGGTACATCACACAGGCCTTCCCTCTCCCTCCCCAGCCACCAGCAGGGTCCAGTGTCCCCAGCCGCTCCATCTCTCCACATCATCTTCTCTGTCTCCATGTTTGGTATCACTGCCTCTCTGGGTAGGGGCTGACCCTCTACTTTGCCAAGCATGATGTCCTTCTCCAAGGACTGGTCTGATATCTTTGGGGAGCTGTTATTCTGCTTACTACAAGTTCCTTCCTGAGCCTCAATTTCCTCACCTGTAAAATGGAGTTAATCTTCAGCCTTACACGATAGATGTCTGAGGATGGGATGAGACTGTACACAGAAGGCATCTACTGAATTCAGGATCTCATCTTCCATGTTCATGACACACAGTAAAAATAATAGCAATTTATAGCAGCATAATAGTTCGGACAGCTAGCCGTCACTTAATTTAGTAGTATTAGTTAGGAGTTTAATAATGACTGTTAATTTGGGTTTATCTTTGTTAATGATATTTTTTGAGCTCTTAAGTACATACAAGTTTATTACACGTGTTCATTTATTTAATAATCACAACAATCTTCTGAGTAGGAACTCTTTCATAGATGAAGAGATTGTGGCAGAGAAATCTGCCCAAGGGCACCAATGAACAAGTGATCATGTCAAGATTCATACCACAGAAGCTTGGGCTGTTAAATAGGATAAGCTAAGCTATCCAGCTTCTTCAAAAATAGCGTCCTTGGACAAAGGAGAGCTGGATTATCACAGTCTTTCCTCATACATTCAGTTTTATAAATGACAGGAAGTTAGACTAGAAGTCTAAGACTTCTGGGGAAGGGGAGGGCAAATTTCTATTCCATCTTTGATGTCTCTTTACCTATAAGAATCCATTCCTGATTTAGGCTGGGTTAAACATCTTTCCTTAGATTCCCACAGCCCTGCTCTTCCCCCAGCCTAGCTCCAAACCTGCCCATGCCTCCCCCACCCAGCTGAGCCCTCCGCTGTGCTGGAAGCTTGGATTTGTGAGTCTGACATTCAGGAAAGAGATCTGGGCTGGAGACGTACAGGTGGGGCCCATCAGTATAGAGACAGTAGTTAGTTAATTACATTTATTCAATTCAAGTTTTCTAACTTTTTATTTTGAAAGAATTCAAACTTAAAAATTGAATAATACTGTAAAGAACTGTTGTATACCCTTCACTCAGATTCCATTGTTGAGAATATATCCCAATTGTTTTCCTTATCATTCTTTGCCTATATGTCTATCCATTTACCTCTATAAATCGCTGTGAAGTGCCTTCAAGTCAGTTCTGACTCATAGTGACCCTGTATAGGGTTTCCCAGGCTTTCTAAAAACTCTTTGCCGAGGCAGAAAGCCTCATATTTCTTCTGCAGAGCAGCTGGCAGGCTCAAACCATGGGCTTTGTGGTTCACAGACCAGTACTTATCATATGGAACCACCGCGCTCCCAGCAGGATGTTGGGAGTGTGTTGGTGTGTGTCATGGAGTTGGTTCCGACTCATAGCAGCCCTGCCTGTATAGGGTTTCCGAGGCTGTAAATCTTTACGGGAGCAGAACGCCTCCTCTGCTATCTGTCTCTTGGGCTCACTCATGTATTTGTAATCACAGACGGGTTAGCTGAGGGCTGACTGACCCAGGTGTGTTTAGCTGAAGCAGTTGTTGCTCTTCCATGTGGCCTTTCACCCTCCAACAGGCTAGCCCAGGATTGTTCTCATGATTACTAAGCAGAGTGAGAGAGAATGAAGCTGCAATGTCTCTTGAGGACTAAACTTGAAACTGATCAATTGCTACTACTGCATTGTATGTTGTTGTTAGTGGCCATCAAGTCAGTGCTGAATCACAGCGGCCCATGCACAACAGAACGAAATACCGCCCAGTCCTGCGCCAACCTCACAATCGTTAACTGCATGTGTGCCCATTGCTGCTGCCACTGTGCCAATCCATCCCATTGGGGGTCTTCCTCTTTTTCTCCAACCCTCCACTTCTTCAAACATGATATCCTTCTCCAGAGACTGGACCCACTTGACAATATGTCCAAAGTATGAGAGACGAAGTCTGACCATCCTGGTTTCCAAGGAGCACTCTGGCTGCACTTCTTCCTACACAGATCTGTTTGATCTTTTGTCAGTCCATGGTACTTTCAATGTTCTCCTCCAACATCATAATTATTGTACAGTCTTCCTTATTCTTTATCCAACTTTCATATGCATATGAGTTTATTGAAAATACTATAGCATGGGTCAGGTATACCTTAGTCGTCAAACTGACATCTTTACTCTTGAACACTTGAAAGAGGTCTTGTGCCGCATTTTTGCCTAATGCATTACGTCGTTTGATTTCTTGACTGCTGCTTCCATCAGTGTTGATAGTAGATTCAAGCAAAATAAAGTCTTTGACAACTTATCTTTTCTCCATTTATCTTGATGTTATTTATTGGTCCAGTGGTGAGAATTTTTATTTTCTTTACATTGAAATGCAACCCATACCAAAGGCTGTGGTCTTTGAGGGGGCTTCAAAAGTTTGTGGGAAAATGGGAAAAAAAGCAATGTAGTTTTTTCACAAACTCTTTGAAGCCCCCTCAAGTATGGGATGGCTCTGTAGGATAAGCACTGGACCAAAAGGTTGGCTTAAACCACAAGGCCGGTGGTTCAAACTTACCAAACGTTCCTTGGAAACCCTACATAGGGTGGCAGTGAGTCAGAATCGACTCAACAGTGCTTAACAGCAACGTATCGGCCAAAGCATAGTCATTAGAGCAGCCCAGAAACAGGAGGAGGGGAAATAAATTTCACTTCTTAAAAGAAGCTGCTGCAAAAATCCCTCTACATGGATACTGATGTTTGGTGAGAGGAACCACATCCAAATCAAACCACAGGAATATTTAGGATCAGTTGAAAGAGGTGTCAGCACAAGGGGCCCCAAGTATCACTGAACTGATGGACCACCAGAACTGGAGTAGACCTTATATCATGGCAGAATTCATGGTGGTACAGATTCTTCGCAATTCTTTAGTGGCTGGATGATTTGATTTCATTTTTCCCATGCTTTCAGTATAATGGAGAGCAGGTTTGTGCCCATTTTTGCAATCCACCTCACAGCTATCACCTGTACCTTTCCGTCCCAGGTGAACTCCTCCCTGCTGACTTCAGACTGCAGTGAGCGCTGCTCCTGTTCCTCCAGCACGGGCCTCACCTGCCAGGCAGCCGGCTGCCCCTTAGGCCGTGTGTGTGACGTTCAGTCCGGAACCCGGGACTGCTGGACCCCCCACGGCCTCTGTTCCCTCTCTGCAGACACCAATCTCACCTCCTTTGATGGGGCCCACATTGCCGTCAGCTCCCCTGGCGTCTATGAGCTCTCCACTCTTTGCCCAGGACGGCAGAAGACTAGCCCCTGGTATCGTGTGGTCACCGACGTCCGACCCTGCCAAGGCCAGGCCGAAGCTGTTCGCCAGGCCCACATCTTCTTCCATGATGGGATGGTCACCATAACCCTGAGCAAGGGCGTATGGGTAAGCCTGGGTTTTTGTTCTTCCTCTAACAGCAATGTTCCTACATTCTTGGCTGCTTGGCTGCCTGTCTGTCTCTTTCTGTCTGACTTGTCTACATCCAGGTCCCTGTAGTTCGGTCTCTGGATTTATATTTATCTCCGTGTCTCAAACTTGGTCTCTAAGTCAGCTGAGTTCTTGACACACAGAAATGTATGCAAGGAACTTAATCATTTGGGCATTAGTATTAATCAAGACTCCATTGGTTGCAAGTGATAGGAATCAAAAAGTGGCAGAAAACCAATTTCAAAATGCCTTAAGCAAAAAAAGAACATATTGGCTCAGTAATTAGGAAGTCCAGGGATAGAGCTTCAGGAGTGGTGGGATCACGGTACTATCAGGAATTCTCCCCTCTGTGTCTTAGAAATGCTGTCACCAAAAATCAGCATCAGCCTTCAGTAGGCTCTCGCATCATCGCAGGGCAAAGATGAGCCTCCAACTGCTTGAGGCCAACATCCCACCAATTGATCTACCTTACCAGAACATGATGCCAAAACCCCAGGATGATATCTCACTGGGCCAGTGTTGGGGTCACATGCCCACCTCTGGCACTAGTTGTTTTGCCCTTAAGACTAAAATGCTGTGATTGGTCAGGTTGGGGGATCACAATGGTCAGGAGTCCTCAAGACCATTCCTAGGTTTCACTGATTTGCTAGAGTGATTCATAGGACTCAGTGAATATAGTCATATTCACAGCTAAGATTTATTGCAGCACAAAGAAACAAGACAAAATCAGCCAAGGGCCAAGGCGCATGAAGCAGAGTCTGGAGGAAACCAGATGAAAGCCTTCCAGACTCCTCTCCCCCGGGTCACACTGGATAGTTTTAATTCCTGCAGCTATGAGTACTGACATGTGTCTACCAGGGATGTTCATTAGAGACTCAGCAGGCAGCATTTGGATTGGAGGCCGGTCATGGAGGCAACTTTTGCTTGGGCGATATCCAAATTTCAGACTGTTAGAAGGAAAGCTAGGTGTTCAGCATAAACTACATTGTTTGAGCAAATAGTTTAAGCGATTCATAAGGTTTTTCAGTAGCTAAACGTTCAGAAGCAGTCTGCTTCTCCTTTTTCCTAGTCTGACTTAGGCTGGAAGCTCCACTGAAACCCATCCACCATGAGTGACCTGCTGGGATTTAAAATACCCGTGACATAGCTTCCAGCAACAGCGACACACAAGCCACCACGGTACGATAAACTGACAAGATGAGTGGTGACGTTTAGGCACAGTGAAATACTTTTACCAGTTCTGGGAATGGTGCGGACTCTTCAGAAATATAAATTCCCAGACACCAACCAAGGGCCAACCTTGGAAGCAGCCTTTGTAAAGACAGCCGTCTCAGGCCTGCCATGTTAACCCTTTTCTGGAGTCTTGGTGTGGTGCTGCGGGTTAATGCGCTAGACTTCAAGGTCAGTTTGAACCACAAGATTGGTAGGTCAGACTCACCAGCTACTCGTCGGAAACCCTATACAGGCTTGCTATGAGTCGGAACTGACTCAGTGGCACGTAACAGCAACAACAAAGATCAACATGGAGTTGGGTTCAAAGTAGGATATTGAGGGGCGTCCCAAAGGAAAACTTCAGGGAGGTTCTTTTGCTAGAAGAGAGTGATGTAGATGCTGAGTGGTCAAAAGCAGTAACTGACCACTTTAGCAACAATATTTATACTAATGAGAGCTGATATAGTAGTTATTTGTTATTTCATAAGAAATTATCCCAAAGCATAGCAGTTTAAAATAGCCAAAATTTATTATCTTTTTTTTAATTAAAAACTATAAAAATGTATCGTTTTTGAGGGTTGGGTATCCAGGAGCAGTTGAACTGGGTGGTACTGGATCGGGGGTTGCAGGCAAGCTGTTGGCCAAGGCGGCAGTCTTGAAGACTTATCTGGGTGCCACTTCTGTGCTCACTCACTGGCTGTTAGCAGAAGACCTCAGTTTCTCACCATCTGGGCCTCTCCATATGGGCTGCTCACCATATGGCTTCCCCCAAAGCAAGTGATCCAAGAGAGAAGCAAGATGGAAGCCGCAATCTTTTTATAATCTAAGCTCAGAAGTGACGTATGAACTCTACCATTTCTTATTGGCCATGAAGACCAAACCTTGATATAGATGTGGGAAAGTCTTACACAAGGGCATGAATGGCAGGAGGCAGGATTGATAGGGGCCATCTTGGAGGCCAGCTACCACAGCCAGCAGCTATTGAACACTTACTTACCTTTTCCAGACCCTACACTAAACCCTTAATACATCTGAGGTCATTGACTCCTCACAACACATCTATCAGAAGGGACCATTACTATCATCATTCTACCCAGAGAGGAAACTGAGGCCCAAGAAAGTTACGTCATTTACTCAAGTCACTCACAAAGTACCTGGGAGATCCAGGCTTCGAACACACCGGAGTCCTTGTTCTTAACACTTTGATGTGACAGAGGTGCTGGTGGTAACTGCAAGGATACAAGGGATTCCAAGTACAGTGCTTGGTGGGACTCTGACCCCTGCTAATTCAAGGCCACTTGACCATTTCCCCAGCTGTCCTCCCTCCAGCTTTCTCTTAAGGACCTCCTTGGACCTGTTCTTTTTTGCCTCTGGTTCATGAGTCCATTCCAGCCCCAGTGCTCCACTTCTATCTCCTCCTTGACTTTCTTTCATTTCTAACTATTTTGCATTTGCCAAACCATATAGTTCTCACTATCCCAATTCCAAATTGAGGGCCCTGTTCCCTCAGTGTTAGGCCATATGCTGGGTAACCGATGATACCAGTCCAATTCCTGTGCTTGAGTATCTGCAGCCTGATGGAGCTTTCTGTCCATCTCTCTACCCATCTGTCAGTGGTCCACCTGTCTACTCATCTATCAGTCCATCCATGTCTCTACCCATCTGTCAGTCCATCCATCTCTTTACCCATCTGTAAGTCAGTCCACCTGTCTGCTCATCTATCAGTATCCATGTGTCTACCCATCTATCTGTCAGTCCATCTATCTCTCTACCCATCTGTCAGTCCATCCATCTCTCTAACCATCTATCAGTCGGTCCACCTGTCTACTCATCTATCAGTCATCCATGTGTCTACCCATCTGTCAGTCCATCCATCCCTCTAACCATCTACCAGTTGGTCCACCTGTCTATTCATCTATCAGTCCATCCATCTCTCTACCCATCTGTAAGTCAGTCCACCTGTCTGCTCATCTATCAGTCATCCATGTGTCTACCCATCTATCTGTCAGTCCATCTATCTCTCTACTCATCTGTCAGTCCAGTCAATCAACCTTCCCTCTTTCCTTCTGTCTGTCACTATCTCTCCCTTTTCTTCCTCCCTCCCTTCCTTCTTTACTACCATCCATCCATTCACCATCTTTTCAGCTATCTCTCTAACCATCCATCTACCTTTGCAATTGTCTGTCAGAGGAATACTTAGACACAAAAGCATTCAGAAAAAAAGAAAGGAATTTTCTGTCAAAGAAGGTTTGCTAAAGAGTCCAAGTTTAGAAGAATGAACTCATCAACTAAAAAAGACAACAATTATTTAGGAAAAAAACATAACACAATGTTACCCAGTCTGTGATACAGAAATAGTAATTTTGCCATATGATTATTGTATTTATTAAGGTCATTACTGATCTTCCAACGTCAGCATTGCAAAAATAAGGCACAACATTACTTTTGTCAGGAAACCAGTAACTTACAGGAGAGGTCAAGGGTTCTTTTATTTTGAGAACTAGAATCAAACAAGGTGACCTTGGGGTCTGTTTGGTTGTCCAGCTTTCTGATACAAAGTTTTTTTATTACCCTGACCTTGGCATATGTACGTATTTATCTCTCCAGCTCTCCAATAATCTGTCTCTTCCTCTATCCATCCACCCAGATCGCCTACAGTTTCCTCATATCTCCATTTCTCCATGCAGTCATCTGTCTCAGCATCTTCATGAACTCTCAGAGTTTCCATCTTGGTAACACCCCAGCTTCTCTGTGACTCTGGCCTCACCTCTGTGTTTGCCCCCTACCACCACCAGGTGAATGGTCTCCGAGTGGATCTCCCAGCTGAGGTGTTAACATCTGTGTCTGTGAGTCGAACACCAGATGGCTCCATAGTAGTACAGCAGGAAGCTGGAGTCCAGGTGACGCTTGGATCCAACGGGCAGCTGGCTGTAATGGTCAGCGATAAGCACAGTGGAGTACTGTGTGGGGCCTGTGGAAACTTTGATGGGGACCAGACCAATGATGGGCATGACTCCCCAGGGAAGATGGCGATGGAATTCTGGAGAGCACAGGACTTCTCCCCATGGTGAGAGATGTAGGATGGAAGCCTGGGTCCTCAGGGGAGGTGGGCTGTCAGAGTGGGTACTCAGTCTGCAAGAGGAGGTGCTAAATATCTGTCTCTTGCAGCCACAAGTAATCAGCCACCCACCAGGATCACAGATTTCGGGACCTGATCCCCTTGGAAGTTGCGGTGGTTGAAAGATGCAGTATTTGCCCTACACTGCTCTTCCCCTCTGCTGAGTCCATGAGGACAAATGCAAGAGCATTCAATAAATACCTATGTTAAGCTCCACCCAGATGTTTGTCTCATATCTTCTCAGATGGGTCCCTGACTTTTGTTTCCTGTCATACAGCAAGCGATGAGCTTGGGGAATCTGGCTCATGATGAATAGTTGTTGGGGGGTGTGAGGTGATGGATGGACAAAGAGATGGATTGGTGGATTGGGAGAAGGGTAGGCTGGGAAATATGAAGACAGGGATTTGCATCGGGATCCACCTGCTCACTGTCCAACTGGCCCTGAGGGAGACGGCTCATCCCACTAGCAAGCCATTACTCTGGGACCTCCTGACAGCACCGATCAAGGCGCAGTCTTCTTTCTCACTGCACTCTTCCCAACAGACTATGCCTTTGAACCACCAAAGATAGCTTTCACAGCAAAAATTTACCATCCAAACATAAACAGTAATGGAAGTATGTGTATTGATAGCCTGAGGTCACAGTGGCCACCAGCTCAGACTGTATCAAAAGTTTGATTATCCATATGTTCTCTACTTTTTGATCCTGATCCAGATGACCCCTTAGTACCAGAGAGTGGCCAAATCTATAAATCAGGCAAAGAAACTACAATGACATGCAAGAGAATGAACTCAGAAATATGCAATGTAAATTCAAAAAAAGTTTTTTTCATATGTACCAGTTGTTGTTAGGTGCCATTGAGTCAATTCTAACCCATAGCGACCCTGCATAGGGTTTCCAAGGAGAAACTTGTGAGCTTGAACCACCAGTGTGCCGTTCAAACAACTTTGCAGTCTGAGACATTAGCCCACAGCACCACACCAGGACTCTTATGTACCAGAGTATGGTCAAATCTAGGGTTCCTTTTTTTTCTCTCAATATTAGCAGTAAATTGAGCATTATGTACAGTTTCCGTGTACTATTAAACGCTTTGATTTTTACTCGTTTTAAATGTGTTTCTGAAGCAAGACAAAACAAACTTCATAAAACACCCATAAGACTGCATTTATCATTTTGTATGCATTAAGAAAGACATTTATTATGGGGGTTTTTAAGATATTTGAACATCTGCATCTTCAACTTGCAACATCTACAATGCAGCTGAAAAGCAACCAAATTATTTTTTGCTGAAATCAAGTGTTTTTACATGAAAAATACTGTATGTCATCAGTTTTATAAATCCGCCTTCAGATTTCATTTTTTGTTAGCTCACTTTATAATTCGCACCTTTTTTGCTGTATAGACAGAATACTTTCTATTTACCATGTGTGTCCACTCATTATTTTTTTCTCCTGTGAACAGTATTGAGGAAACTCAGCAGCTACTAATTAAATGAGTTAACTGTCTGTCTTCCTTGTCTGAAGATATTCTGTAGATTAATCAATGATTTCTTAAGCCTGAAATGATCTTTACACTGTAATTCTCAATATGCTGATTTTGGAGAAACACTTGTTTTAATTTTGGTTGACTTGACTTAGCTTTATTGCAATGTGAATTCATTGCACTGCTAAATAGGAAGATGTGTAACTTTTATCTGTTGCTGATCACGTTTGAACTTTTTTCTGTATAGGCAATATTATATTAACACCTTTTACAGATCTTAATGTAGCTTTTTCCATATAAGTAAAATGCTTTTTCTACTAAAAAAAAAAAACCCAAAAACCTAAAAAAACTAAAAAAAATAATGATAAAGAGCAGGCTTACTGGTCAGACAGAGACTGATGGAACTGAAGATGTACCTTTAGTCACCCATCAGACCTGGGACTGAACTCACCCCCTAGTTCAACTTTCAGCCAAGCTAGACTACAAGGTGAACAATAACACTAGGGAGGTACACATTTCAGAATAACCAACATTTTGATATCAAAAGAGCAGTATTTTCCTGAGAACAAAGTTCAAGGAGGAATGGAAATGGGCAATGCCAGGAGGAAGCGGGTTACGTGATGTTCCATTACAATCAATGACTTGAAACAAAATGTGTATGAATTATTTTATGGAGAACTGATGTGCTCTGTAAACCGTCACCCAATTCACAAAGAGTTCAAATAAAGTAAAAGTGAACAGAGACTCCAGGGACCTTTGAGACAACAGCAAAAGATCCAACATTCATATCACTGGAGTCCCAGAAAGAGAGAAAAAGGTGGGACTGAAAGAGTGTTCAGAGAAATAACCACTAAAAGCTTCCCCAAATTTTGTAAATTTAACCCCACCCACCCATACACACACATCAGCAAATCTAAAACAGCAGAGTGAACTCCAAACAGAAGAAATCCAACCACATCATTTGATGTTGTTAATGCTGTCGTGTCAATTCTAACTCATAGTGACTCTGTATCGGCTTACCAAAGAGCAACTGGTGGGTTTGAACCGCAGACCTTGTGGTCCACAGTCCAGTGCTGATCCTATAGTGCCACACTAGGAGTTCACTACATCACACGCACACTTAGATTTTGAAAACTAACACACAGAAAAAAAAATCTTGAAACCAGACATTCAGAAATTAAGCATTAGGGGACCAACCATTTGAATGACAGATTTCTTATCAGAAATAAAAAAGGAAACTAGGAGAAAGTGATATAATATATTTTCAAATGTTTAAATCAAAGAGCTGCAAACAATGTATTCTATACCTGGGGAAACTGTCCTTCAGGAATGAAGGAGCAGCAAAAACATTCTCAAATGAAAGAAAATGAAAAGAAGTTGTCCCTAGCAGATCTACCCTTAAAGATTGGCTAAGGAAAATTTCTCAAACAAAAGGGAAATGATAAAAGAATACTGGAGCATCAGGAAGGAAGAAGAAACAATTCCAAGAGCAGAAAAATTGGTACATACAATAGACTAGGAAGATAAAAGAATTCTAAATGTCTATGCACCAAACAACAATGATTCAAATACATGAAGCAAAACCTGACTAGAGTTGATACAAGAACAAGCAAGTTGTTCACTGGGAAGCCATCAAGGCAAGCAACCAAGCCCCTTCAGGACAACCCACCCCCCCAAGACTGAAACTCAAAGGGAATACATGAGCAGGCATGTAAGCTTGCTGGTGACCACATTGGTCTACTAGTGAGAGGAAGTAGGGGCGGGGGAAGCAGCAATGAGGAGGTGGGCTGAACCTGACCAAGTTACATAGACCCCCATCGACCTGGAGTATGGTGACAGCTGGCTGGCCTGAAGTACGGTGAGACCTGTACAAGGACATGGCCATGGAGGGCTAGAGCTGAGAGTGGAGCGTCCAACTGATACGAAGTGAGGGGATATGTACAAGGGCGCCCAAACTTGCAGATAGTGCCCATTGGACCTAGCTTCAATGGCTGAATGTTCAGAACCTGACTAGATGAAGGAAAAGTGGGGGCTTTTTTTTTTTTTTTTTTTTTTAAAGAAAACAAGTGTAAAACTCTACAGTCTGATGAGCTTGACCTATACTTATGGATATTTGTTGTTGTTGTTGTTAGGTGCCATTGAGTCAGTACTGACTCATAGTGACCTTATGCACAGCAGAAGGAAACACTGCCCAATCCTGGGCCAACTTCATTACTGTTGTCACGCTTGAGTCCATCGATGCTGCCACTTGGCCAATCCATCTCATTGGGAGTCTTCCTCTTTTTCTCTCACCCTCCACATTTATAAATTTCTCCTTACAATTTCCTTGACAATCTTATGAAAATATTACTCCAATAGTTTCTATCCCTCTTTCTTGTTGTAAATTCCTCCAAAGCACTTACCGTCTGCTAGACATGGAGTCTGGCGTTCTGGTGTGGAGCTGTGGGCTAATGCCCTCGACTGCAAAATCAGCTTGAACCACAAGGTCAGTGGTTCATGCTCACCAGCTGCTCCTGGGAAACCCTATACAGGGTCGCTATGAGCACTAACTTCACTTATCTATGCCAAAAAATGTGGAAGACAACTATCTGGCCAACTGATTGGGAGAGATCCATATTTGTGCCCATTCCAAAGAGAGGTGACCCAGTGGAATGAGGAAATCATCGAACAATATCTTTGATATCCCATGCGAGTAAAGTTTTACTAAAGGTAATACAGAAATGGCTACAAGCATACATTGACAGAGAACTTCCAGAGGTTCAAGCCGGATTCAAAAGAGGACTTGGAATAAGGGATATCATTGCTGACGTCAGATGGATCTCTGCTGAAAGCAGAGAATACCAGAAAGATGTTTGCCTGTGTTTTATTGACTATGCAAAGGCCTTCGATTGTGTGGATCATGACAAGCTATGGACAACATTGCAAAGTATGAGTATCCCGGAACACTTAACAGTGCTCATGAGAAACCTGTGCACCGATGGAGAGATAGGTGTTTAAACAGAACATGGGAACATCAAAAGGTTTAAAATTAGGAAAGGTGTGCGCCAGGGTTGTATTCTTTCACCATACTTATTCAACATGTATGCTGAGCAAATAATCCGAGAAGCTGGGTTATAATGAAGAAAAACGTGGCATCAGGATTGGAGGAAGACTCATTAACAACCTGCCGTATACAGATGATGCAACCTTGCTTGCTGAAAGTGAAGAGGACTTAAAATACTGATGAAGATCAAAGACCACAGCTTTCAGTATGGTTTGTATATCTCAGTGTAAAGAAAACAAAAATCCTCACCACTGGACCAATAAACAACATTCTTATCAATGGAGTAAAGACTGAAGTTGTCAAGGACTTTGTTCTTCTTGGATCAGCCATCAACACTCATGGAAGCAGCAGCCAAGAAATCAAAGGACATATTGCATTAGGCAAATCTGTTGCACAAGACCTTTTCAAAGTGTTGAAGAGCAAAGATGTCAGCTTGAGGACTAAGGTACACCTCATCCAAGCTATGGTATTTTCAATAACCTCACATGCATGTGAAAGTTGGACAGTAACTAAGGAAGATGGTAGAAAAATTGATGCATTTGAGTTACAGTGTTGGAGGAGAATATTGAAAGTACCATGGGCTGCCAACAGAACAAACAGATCTGTGCTGGAAAAGGTACAGTCAGAGTGCTCCTTGGAGGCCAGGATGGCCAGACTTAGTTTCTCATACTTCCAACATATTGTCAAGAAGGACCAGTCACTGGAGAGGGATATCATGTTCGGTAAGGTGGAGGGTCAGAGAAAAAGAGGAAGAACCCCAGAGAGATGGATTGGCAAAGTGACAGCATCAATGGGCTCAAGCGTGGCAACAATTGTGAGGTTTGCCCAGGAACGGACAGTGTTTCGTTCTGTTGTGCACAGGGTCTCTGTGGGTCGGTACAGACTCACCGCACCTAACAAGATGGGCACTAAACAACAATAACAGCTGTGAAGTCCAGGTGTAATACTGTAGGATAAGCACTTGACCTCAAGGTCGGTTTGAACCGCAAGGTTGGTGGTTCAAACTCACTAGCTGCTCCAATGAGTCGGAACCGAACTGACGGCATTTAACCACAACAGAACCATCCCTGGTATATACAAGGATCATAATAAATTGTTTTCGAGTATATGAATGGGAACTCAGCGCCGGCGCTGTTTTTGAGGGTGGAAATTGGTTAAGAAAGGCATTCTGGGTGTCGAGAGAAACCTTAGGGTGTTAGCTGTTGTTGTTACGTGCCGTCGAGTCGGTTCCGACCCATAGGGACCCTGTATAGGGCTTCCGAGGAGCGGCTGGTTAGCTTGAACTGCTGATCTTGCGGTTCAAACCGACTTTGCAGCCCAGAGCATTATAGAGGAAAGGAGACGACGGCACAGTAAGAACCCCATATTAAGGTATCAGCCAAACGGCGGGATGAAGCTTGTTTAGTGAAGTGATTACAAGCAAAGGCTTAGCGAGAGCAGTGAGGGCGCTGTCGCGAGAAGCCAGGGGAACGGCCGCCCAGTGCGCGCGCGCCGGGCTTCAAGCGTAGTCGAGGTTCGAGGGGGGCGGGACAGCGTGTTTGCGTCACGCACCGTCCGTCGTCCCGCGCCTGCGCTCCTTTCCACGTGCGAAAGCCGGAGACTCGTGGAGTCGGGGGTCGCCACAGACTTCGGAGTAGCGCAGTTCCGCGCTCATCATGAGGCCAGGTGTGTACTGAGGTTGGGGTAGGATTCAGGGGCTAGGGCTGGGCCAAAATCGGGGTGTCTGGCCGGATTGGGGGCGGGGCCTTGCCTTGGGACAGGAGTTTTGAACCTACAATCTGGTCTTGGGTTCTGGTTTCTCCTAGGATCGATTTGACCCTTAAGGGCAGGTTCTTGGGGGAGGCAGGAACGGGGTTCCTGAACGGGAATTTGCCTCAAACGAGCCATCTTTAGGCGTCCAAGATATTGGGCCGGGAGCGCTAAGTGACTCAGTTCGGTACCAGACATCCGAGATCTTAGTTCGCTCGAAGCTTGGTATGGCAGGCCTTTCGTTTGCCTTCCGTGTCACTGCCGCTACCTCTTGTCCCCCAACCCGGCTTCTCGGTGAGGACCGTGAGTAGAGGAGTGCTCTCGGCTCCGCTTGGTAGTTAGTGTACGGCTGGATCTGACTCACTTTGCCGCTCTCTTCGCGGGAGCGTGGGCCCGGGGATGGAGTGGAGATCGTGGGCCTGGTGAGTCCCAACTCCGCTGTGAGATAGAACTCAAGCTCAAGACTGGTGGGAGGGACAGGAACGGAATCTAATCACCGGGAATGAATGGTTTTATTCATACTCCTTTCCCGGAATTCTGACGAACCTACCCCGGGTTTCTCCCGATGGTATGGTGGGAGTCCTGGCTTTGACAGCAGACGGTATCAGCCCTGGCTCTGCTTCCTAATCTAGTTCTTAGTCTACTTGGCGTGACCTTGGGCTAGTGTGTTTATCTCACTAAGCCTCAGTTTCCCCATCAATAAAATGGCGCCATATACTATTAAGTGAGGAAAACCCACGCACAGCTGTCAAGTCAGTTCAATTCATAGTAACCCTGTAGGACAGAGTTGTGCTGCTCCGAGGGCTTCCGAGGCTGCAACTATTTAGGAGAGCAGCAGACGGCTTCTTCATTTCGCCTGTCGTCGGGTTCAGGCTGCCAACCTTTTCAGTTCGCGGTCCAGCGCTTCACCCACTGCGCCACCAGGCCTCCTTGATGAAATGAGACCATTTAAACTGAAATCGACATCTAATAGCTCAATGTTGGTGTATTGCTTTTCATTGTTATTCTCAAAGGGTACAAAATTAAGGTTTTTCCGGGTGTCTCCGGCTCTTGCTCCCCTCCCCTGAGGCCTCCTACCTCGCATCCTCTCCGCGCCCCTCACACCCTCCCCCCATGAGAGATTTTGTTTCGCTGGGTATGGGAAATCTGCCACGCTTGACCAAAAGGGCCTGTTTGTGTCTTCCTTTTGTTTTGTTTTTAGTTTTATTATGGAGTGAAAGTTTGCAGAGCAGATAACCAGTTTTACATGCAATAAATCATCTACTTTATTGCATGTAAAACTGGTTTCATTAAGATGGCTGCAATTCCCTTCATGTACCATCAGTAAACAGTAACAGTATTGACCTTCATTCATTGTAACTCTTGCATTTATGTGCCTTCAGCTACTTCATCTTTTCTCTGGCAACTTCCCTCTTGTATGTTGCCTTCCCTACTGCCCAAGTTAACATGTGTCTACCTTTATTAAGAACCCTGGTGTAGGTTTCCACTCATATCTACTTTATATACGGTTTCCATGGAGTCCTGGTGTGGCGCTGTGGGTTAATGCGCCAGACTGCATAGCCGTTTGAACTGCAAGGTTGGCGGTTCAAGCTCACCAGCGGCTCCTTAGAAACCCTATACAGGGTTGCTATGGGTTGGAATCGACTCGACAGCACTTAACAACAAGGGGCAACTGGTGGATTTGAACTGCTGGCCTTGTTGTTTGCAGTTCAGTGGTGACCCTACAGCACCACACCAGGAGTCCATCTTCTCTCTAGCCCATGAGTAATTTTCCCTTCCCTCCCACCCAGGGTAACCATCATAAAAGGTTTCTTTTATCAAGAAAACCTTTTAACAGCAGTGATATTATACAGTGTTTGTCCTTTTATGACTGACCCCTACGAGATGGGTTGACACGGTGGCAGCAGCAATGGGCTTAAACATAGCAACAATTATGAGGTTGGAGCAGAACCAGGCAGTGTTTCATTCTGTTGTTTATAGGGCCACTGTAGGTCAATACCAACTCAACGGCCCCTGACAACAATTTCACTCAGCATAATGCCCTCCACGTTTGAAACTACCAGCTGTTCTGCAGGAGAAAGAGGAGGCTTTCTGCTCCTGTAAAGATTTACAGCCTCGGAAACCCGGTACAGGGTCGCTGTGAGTCGGAACCGACTCCACGGTACATCACCACCACCACCACCAGTGTCCTCCAGGTTCGCCCATGCTGTGTGAGGGGTTTCACAGATTCATCGTTATGCACCTGCATTACATGGTTTTCCATTGTGGACTATTTGTTAAGCATATGTTTTCCTTTTTGGGGTGGAGGGGTGGAGATGGTGCCATCTGCGAAGGGGGTTGTGGGTCCATGGTCCCCTCCCGCGCTCCTTTTCACAGTGTTTGGGGATCTCCTGGTGAAGTGAGATGGGGCCTAGCTAGTCTAGGTACCTCTGATTCTGGCTTGCCTACAGGCATCTTGTCACATTAGATGGTGAGCACACTTTCTTCCCTATTGTGTAGTAGGACGTGAAGTTGTCAGGAGCTAGCACTTTAGTAAGAATTTTAGTCTGAGTGAGAGGGAAGCCTTTAGAAAACTTCATGCAGGAGCAAGATAGAGTCTGATTTGCTTTTATTAAGGGGATCTATCGGAGGAGTCATGGTGTGGCGCTGTGGGTTAATGTGTCAGACTGCAGTCATTTGAACTGCAAGGTTGGTAGTTCAAGCTCACCAGCTGCTCCTTGGAAACCCTATACAGGGTCGCTATGGGGTCGGAACTGACTCGACAGCCCTTAACAACAACAAAAAATCTTACTTCTAGGGGTCCTGATGTGGCGCTGTAGGATAAGCACTGGACTGCTAACCACAAGGTCGGCAATTCAAACCCACCAGCCACTCCTCGGAAACCCTATATAGCAGGGGCAGGGAATGTCCAGCTGGCCCGTGGGCTGTATTATTTTTAAAGACTATCAACTCGGTTTTGACTCATTGAGACCCTGTATAGGGTTTCCAAGCAACTGGTGGTTTTGAATTGCTGATCCTGTGTTTCGCAGTCCATTGCTGATCCTACAGCACCACACCAGGAGTCCATGGGCTGTATAAATTTTGGAATCCTTTGGTCTGGCCTTGCTAAGACAGACACAATTTCAGCCTTCACATTTGTGGTCGTCATTCATGAAGTACCTTCGAGTAAATGTTTGACCAGATGGAGCAGGCTAACTTTGAAGTTGATAATTTTGTATGGCCCTCAGAGATGTTGTAAATATCCAAATGACCCTTGGCAGAAAAAAGGGTCCCCACCTCTGCTATATAGGGGCGATAGGACTCAGAACTGACTCTCCGGCACTTAGCATTTTGCTTGTGTGGAAAGAGACATTAAGAGGGTCCAAGGAAACCTATACAGGTCACTATGGGTTGGAACTGACTCCATGACACTTAACAAGAGTAGAAGTAGGCCCCTCAGTGGGGAGGTTGTTGCTGTACTACCCCTGAAGGAGACCAGGGTGACTTGAATGAGAGTCGAGAGCGTTAGTGGGCGTGGAATGTATTTTGAAGGTAGAGCCAACAGATTGGGTGTTGGATGTGGGAAGAATTGAGGACAGCTAAGGGTTTGGGCCTGGATAGCTGAAAGGATGGAGTTGCTATCTGTAAAAATGGGGAAGGAGAGCTCATCTAAAATTAATGGGTCTATGGGATCCTCCCCACCCCCACACACACACCAAAAAAACCCCAATTTCCAGAAGCATGTGTACACATGAATTTTTCTGAAGTGTGGGTGCTTTCAGCACATTTTCCTAAGAGTTCCAGGATTGGAAATGAGTTAAGATTCACAGCTTCGTGTGCAAGCCCATGTTTCTCAGGTTCATCAAGCCTGGGTCAGGATCCAGGACTCACAGTAACTTCTCTGACTGTGTGTACTTTGCCTACTGTTCTGGGTCATTGAATGGGATGATGACCCCTGCCCACCTGCATGGGACACATGAGCTGTTGGAGGGGAAGGACAAGGGCTGTTCTGCCTACCATGCCATCATCCCCTGCTTTCTGAACGAGCAGACAGGGTGCTCTCTGTCCACGAGGAGTCCGTTTCTGTAACATAGATGGAGTCCCACTTTGTGCCAGGCATTGTGCAGGTAGAGGGGTCTAGAGGTCAGGGATGTATATAACCTTTAATCAGAGACCAAGCCCAAGCCATGCAGGTGTCTGCAGGAAGGAGGCAGCAAAGATGAAAAGGCACAGAATGAGCTGCCTTGGGCTTCTCCTGCTGAGGAGGGAAGGCTGTCTGGAGGAAGAGCATAGGGTCAAAGTTCTCAGGCCAATTAAATCTGAATCTCCAGGATGATTTCAGTGATTGCTCCAGAGTGAGAACCGCTGGTGGTCAGGGAAAGGAATGTGCGTTTCATATGGGATGGAAATGACGAGAGAGATTTGGGCTGCAGAGTGAGGCAATCTTCTTACTTGCTATTTTAAAAAAGATCAGTGTTTCTAGACAGCTATGTGGACAGTAGACTGTAGGGGACGTAGAAGATTAAAAAGTAAACTATCTTGTAGTTATCAAAGATTTTACAGTTTTCATCCTTAATTGCATTAAGATGCATGGAACATATTTATAAGGGTGTGAACATAATGCATTTTTACAAGAGGTTCCTTGTTTTTAAGTGCCATCCAGTCTGTGGCACCCTCATTATTGAATGGTGTTGATCAATGGAGATCGTTTTTAATGTTTACTGGAGTCCTGGTGTGGTGCTGTAGGATAAGCACTGGGCTGCTTACTGCAAGGTCTGCAGTTCAAACCCATTAGCCGCTCCTTGGAAACTACACAGGGTTGCTTTGAGTCAGAACCGACTTGATGGCACTTAACAACAACAACAATTGCCATATTAAGGAGCCCTAGTGGTACAGTGGATTTCTGTGATGGCTGCTAACCTCAGAGTCTGCAGTTCAAACCCGCCAGCTGCACCAGGGGAGAAAGATGAGGTTGACAGTCTTCAAACCCTGAAGGAGCAGTTTACTGTGTCCTGTGGGGTTGCTAGCTAGGAGTTGGAATCAACTCAGCTACAGTGGGGGTTTGAGTTGGTTTCCAAATAACCACACTATTGTTCTACAACTTATATGGTTCATGAGCTGTTGAAATGAAAAACTGTCTTTGAGGTTCCTCAGAGAAAGGTCCAAAACTGAATTTTTTGGCACCTGGACATTTCTGTTCAAACACTGTTTTATAGCTTATTTTCTGTAGTGTTGAAAATAAAGTTTCATTGAATTTTTCTTTTCATTTCAAGCTTTGTTGACAAGCCCTAACATGCGTCTAAGTCACTGTGTGTCCTTAGCCCCTTAAAGGACAGTTTTAACTTGTTTGCTTCCCTCCCCCAACCCAGAGTTGGGAGGGATTTCTGCAAACAGGGCGATGAGTTCAGTTTGGGCTTGGGGACTCTGCTGCCACAAGGCATGCAGGCAGTGTACCTCCTTCTTCAAGCAACCCCAAGACGAACCGCAGCTAGGCCCTCCCTGCCCTCTCCGAGATGGAGTGGTACAGTGGCTACAACAGTGGGCTCAAACCTAACAGCAGTTGGGAGGATGATGCCGGACCGGGCAGGGTTTGGTTCTGATTGGGAACCAACTTGACAGCACCGAAACCCAACATGGACTCCCTACGGCGTTAATGCGCTTGGCTGCAAGTCTAAAGAGTGGAGGTTTGAGTCCATTCACAAGTATTTGCAAAGAAAGCCTGGCAGTTGACTTCCAAACTATCAACTATTGAGAAGCCTGTGAGCACAGCTCAGTTCTGATAGTCCTGCGGTCACCCTGAGTCAGAATGTCTGTGTTCTCTTCCCTTCTCCTAAGCCCATAATACCTCCATCCCAATAATTAGCACCGTCATGAATTCCGTATTCATTGTTTCCTTCCCTCGTGTTTTGTTTTTATTTAGCACATACTTGTGTACACCAGCACTGCGTGGCACTGGTTCATTTCAGTTCCTTGGTAATTTAGTTGTAGTTCACCAAGTTCATTTTGGGAGCACAGTAACTGTGATACAGCACGGGACGGTGAACCACAAGGTTGGCAGTTCGAGCTCACCAGCTGCTCCTTGGGAGAAAGATGAAGCTTTCTGCTCCCATAAAGATGTACTGCCTCAGAAACCCTATATGGGGTCACTATGAGTCAGAATTGACTCCCAGTGGTACCTAATGAGAACAGACCGCAAGTTCATTTTAGAGCTCTGGTAGCATGGTGGTTAAGCACGGAAGGGCCAGTTCTTCCATTCCCCAGTAGAAAGACAAGAATGTCTACTTCCAACCTCGGAAACTCCATGCAGCAGTTCTGCTCTGTCCTTTAGGGTCACTGTGAGTCCGAGTCGGCTTGATGACGGCAGGTTCCCGTTCATTTTCATTGTTAGTGATCCTGTGTTGGATGTGGTTTTCTGGGACTTGGTTTTTGGTTTGTTTTTTTTCCCGTTAGACACGAGTGTAAAGTTTACCCTGCTGTGCATAGCTGTAGATCATGCTCCCACTGTTGGCTGTACTTAGCCCACATCTTGTTGAGCCATTCTACCAGTGGGTATTTGGGTTGGCCCAGTTTTTCTTCTGTGGATATTTCTGGGAGTCCTGGTGTGGCACCATAGAATAAGGACTGGACTACTACCACAAGGTCAGCGGTTCCAACCCACCAGCACTTCCTTGGAAACTCTATACAGGGTCACTGTGAGTCCGAGTCGACCGCACTTAACAACAATATGTACATATGAGAAGACTTTAAAAGTTCGTGGGAAAATGGAATGAAAAGACAATGGGGTTCTTTGCAGTCCCCTTGTAAACACCCATTTTCCTGGGGTCTCTTCTCAGTGGAATTCTAGGTATGGGATTTGTTAACTTTCAGCTACATCACCTGTTCCTTTTTTTTTAACCATAGGTTTCAGTCCCCGAGGGGGTGGCTTCAGAGGCCGAGGCGGGTTTGGCGACCGAGGTGGCTTTGGGGGTGACCGTGGTGGCCGCGGTGGCCGAGGAGGCTTTGGCGGAGGCTTTGGTGGAGGCCGAGGTCGAGGAGGTGGCGGCGGCTTCAGGGGCCGTGGTCGAGGAGGAGGACGAGGTGGTGAGTAAGGTTGGCTAGTGTGATGGCATTGCTTGTGCTCCAGGGAGCAGGGTGGGAAGAGACTGGGGGCCTCCCTCTCTCACTGTGTCTCTCTCCTATAGGTGGAGGAGGGTTCCAGTCTGGCAACCGGGGTCGTGGGAGGGGAGGAAAACGAGGAAACCCATCTGGGAAGAATGTGATGGTGGAACCTCATCGGCATGAGGGTGAGTGAAAAAGGAGGGGACTGGCTGATGGGTGGGGTGCAGCGTGGCCCCAGTCCTCACCTCCTTCTGATCCTGCACCCAGGTGTTTTCATTTGCCGCGGAAAGGAAGATGCGCTGGTCACCAAGAATCTGGTCCCTGGAGAATCGGTGTATGGAGAAAAGCGAGTCTCCATTTCGGTGAGATGTGGGGTCCTGCTGATGTAACCTGCAGTCGGGTCTCCCTGCTTCTATTTCACACTCACAAAGCCAGGTGTCTTGTTTGCATTGGAGGCCAGGGGCTATTCTTAATACATGAGTCAGGTGTTGTTAATACAAGTGCCTTCTGTGACTCTCCATTGCCATCCGGTTAGAGTCTGGAGTCGCCCTTTGGCCTTGTATGGTCTCATCTCCTCCCACCATCCCCTGACTGGGGAGGACCCTGTAACCAGCTGACCCTGCTGCTCCCTGGCCTGCAGTGCTCTTCCCACAGCTCTGGGTGAGGCTGCCTCTTACTGTTCACCTCTGGCCTGGTCACCTTGTCTTATTGATAGGGGCCTTACTGTCCCATGTCATTCCCTCTCCTGTCTGAGGGCTTCTCACCAGCTTCCCCCTTTCCTGAAATGGTTTTTCCCACCTCCTTCAGGGCTAACTCAGACATTTCCCACTCGGTTTGTCCTTGGCCAGGCCACTGTTTCTTGTTTTCACTCTTCCCTCACCCTATTTCCCACACTTCATGTCTACCTAGCTTTGTCCTTTCCGTACCACCTGTCACCATTGCACTGTGCCCTGTGTTTCAGGGATCTTTGTCATGTTCATGGTTTAATCCCTAGTGCCGGTTGGGGTCTGGCACATGGCACAGTAAATGTTTATTGAATGGTTTTGTAGACCTTAATGTTACCTGACACGGTCTTGTGTGTGTCTGTGTTTATGGCCTACGGCCATCCTCTCTTCCCTGAGTCATTAAATTCCACCGTCACATGTGGCATGGATGGCCAATGCCATGGACCCACACTCATCACTTGCACTGTAATTGAATGTCCAGTCCTTTTCAAGGTTCCAGGGTAAGGGGACTGGGATCTTGAAGAAGAGTCTAGCATGGATTCCCACTCCCGTCTCTCCTGGTCCAGGAGGGAGAGGACAAAATTGAGTACCGTGCCTGGAACCCTTTCCGCTCAAAGCTGGCAGCAGCGATCCTGGGTGGCGTGGACCAGATCCACATCAAGCCAGGGGCTAAGGTGCTCTACCTTGGAGCTGCCTCAGGCACCACTGTCTCCCACGTCTCTGACATTGTAGGCCAGGTAAGTGGGGAAAGGGGAGCATGAGAAATGAGTAACAGCAGCTGGTGGGGTGGGTGGAGGGACCCACACTACCACCGTGGAGTTAGGCATGACTGCTTCCCTGCACTGTGGCATAGTGCCGGGCACTGCATTCTGGAAGTGCCCATGGGTGGAAGAGGCTGCTTGAATTGGATGACCACCAGAGCCTCATTCTGCCCCACTCCTGGGTTCTTGGCCTTGCAAGGGGAAGGGGCCTGTGTGGTCAGGTGATCAGAGTTACAGGCTGCAGAGCTGGGAGTACAGATAGCAGTGAATTGGTTGCTGTCTTTGAAAGTTCATGCCCCCCAAATCAGAAACCTAGTTGGTTCTATCAGTGACTTCTCTTGAATTGTTTAGAATGGGAATTCTGATGTTGATGGGCCACTTTTCTGTGTGTTGAGACCCCCACCTGGAGGGCACATGTGCACCTGACAGCATGGCTCCTGCTCCACTACCTGGTTACGGATTGCGCAATGTGCTGATCTGCTTGCATGTTACATAGCCCTTGGACTTCAGTTTACCCACCTATAAAATGGACGTGACAACAACAGTCACTTGTCATACATGATAACAGTAGTCATTTAATGGTGGAGTTTGGTTTTGGAGATTTGCAGAAATGTTGCACCTAGTATATGGTTGGTAAATAGGAGCTCAGTACATGAGAACCTACTGTTACTGCTTGATTTGCTCTAGGATGGTCTAGTTTATGCAGTCGAGTTCTCCCATCGTTCTGGCCGTGACCTCATTAACCTGGCCAAGAAGAGGACCAACATAATCCCTGTCATTGAAGACGCAAGGCATCCGCACAAATACCGAATGCTCATCGGTGAGGCATCTGGAGAGGTCGGGGTGGGGTAGGAGCCAGGTAGTCTGCCGGAGACTGAGACCTGAATCGGATAAAGCTGGGTTAGTAGGCCTCTTTAAGTCCATGGGAATGACAAGGGAAGGTGAGATTGTAGGGATGGTGGCCTAGCTTCACGGTCTGGCACTTTCGCTCTCTGAAGGTCCCCATCTTGTCCTTCATCTTTTCTTCCCTCCTTCCCCCAAAACTTTTTATATGGGCCTGGCCCAGAGTGGCCCAATGTGAATATCAATGATTTAGTTTAAAAAACTCAGGAGCTTAATTGGGTATCTGCTTTTCTTGCTTTTAAGAGCCCATTTTCATTACACCACCTTTTTAGTGTTTTTGTGTTTCGTTTTGTATTTTTAATCACACTAGTGTGTAAAAACAGAACCTTTTCATTTCACTGGTTTTTTCTGTTTTGCTCCCCATACTACCATCATACCATACCCCATCCTGCAACTTGTTTTCAGTGACAATACTGCAGACACTTCTTGCTGTCAGTACTTACCTTTACTTGCTTGTTTTGATGACGTGTCTGTCTCCACCCCCAGACCCTGGAGCGACTCGAGGGCAGGGTCCGGGTCTGACTCGTCTCTGTGTCCCCCACACCCAGCCGGGGCTGGCCACAGAGTAGGTGGCAACTATGATTTACAAGAGTAGTCAATAAGTGATGTTGGCTGTGGGTTCTGGACCCACCTTGGGGTTGATAAGGGTTGTGGGGGAGGGCATTAGGGAGAGGGTGAGACTGGAGGCAGGGAAACTGCCCAAAACTTGCTAGTAATGGGAACAGGTCCCGTGGGGCAGCTGGGAAGCTCTCTGGTGGACTTGATTTTGAATAACTACCATTCCCCATCTCCCTAGCAATGGTGGACGTGATCTTTGCTGACGTGGCCCAGCCTGACCAGACGCGAATTGTGGCCCTGAATGCCCATACGTTCCTACGTAATGGAGGGCACTTTGTGATTTCTATTAAGGTAACAGCCTTATGGGAGTCTTAAGCTGGGTAGGGGAATCCCCAGGCGTATCTTACCTGTGTCTTGACAAGCAGCCAGTCCAATAGATTTCTTTCCAGTCTTTTTTAGGGTACAAGTAAGGACTGAATGTATCAGTCTGTGTGAAGTGCTTAGAAACAGAGCCTGGTATAGAATCAACACTAGATGAATCTAAATGCTAAGTGCATTTTAAGGAGCTCTGGTAGCATAGTGGATGCATATTGGGCTGCTAACCTCATGGTCAGTAGTTCAAAAATACCAGCTGTTCCTCAGAAGAAAGATGAGGCTTTCTGCTCCCGTAAAGATTTACAACCTCGGAAACCCTGAATGAGGTCACTGGTGTGGTGTGATGGTGGTACATCACACCACCACCACCAAGTGCATTCTAAGAAACTTTCTTTTGAAAGACTGAGAATTCTACGAGAGTTTGCTTTTTCCTACTTTTTGTCATTCCCGGCTGCATGATTACTCTTATTTTAAAAGAACAACAAAAGCCTGGATATAAAATGTAAAACTGTTGACTTGTAGATAAAATTTCCTAGTCCAAATTCAAACTAAGTAAGAGTTCAGTGTAACTTTATCCCACATTTTAAAAACCCTGCTGTAAACACAAAAAAGAAGAAATCCAAACCAGTTGTCATTGACCCCGACTTCCGACTGATGGTGACCGCACGTGTTTCAGAGTAGAACTGCACTCCATAGGTTCTCTGTGTTCAGTTCTGACCCATATGGTTTCCAAGGAGCATGATGGGTTTGAACCACTAACCTTGCAGTTCAAACAGATTTTGCAGTCCAGTGCTTTATTGCTGTTGTTGTTATGTGCCATGGACAGGGTTTCCGAGGCTGTAAATCTGTACTGGAGTGGAAAGCCTCGTCTTTCTCCCAGGGAACAGCTGGTAGTTTTGAAATGCTAACCCTGAGATTCGCAGCCAGATTTGTAACTACTGCTACCAGAGCTCCTTTTTATTGCTGTTGTTGTGAAGTGCTGTTGAGTTGGTTCCGACCCACAGCGACCCCATATAGGGTTTTTAAGGAGCAGTTGGTGGGCTTGAACCGCCGACCTTACACAACACAAAAGGGGGATAAGGGCCCTGAGGCTAGCTGCCGACTTGAATCCTGCCCTCCTGCAGGCCAACTGCATTGACTCCACGGCCTCAGCTGAGGCAGTATTTGCTTCTGAAGTGAAGAAGATGCAGCAGGAGAACATGAAGCCCCAGGAGCAGTTGACCCTGGAGCCATATGAAAGGGACCACGCTGTGGTGGTGGGTGTGTACAGGTGAGCGCAGAGCCCTGCCCGCTGCCCTTGATCTGTCTCACTACTTGTGGGGACAGGCTATGACTCCCCATCTCCTCTCTTCCTCTCAACAGGCCACCCCCCAAAGTGAAGAACTGAAGCCTAATGACGTCTGGATTGTGAGATTTTGTTGTTGCTGTTGCACGTGTGTTTTTCTATTAAAAGACTCATTCGGTCACTTCAGTCTGCTGTTGGTTGCTTTGCGGCTCCTGCTGTTGACAATTTGTGGCGCATGCGCCCTGGTCAACTTACGGAAGGCGTTGTAATGCTCATCTGATCACACTGCGCATGTTCCATTTCCAGCTGCCCACTTCTGGTTTGCAGCCGTAACCGGAATTCAGCTTTTAGGTGTGGCAGACGGGCCACTGCGCATGTCTGCAGGTAGTGCCCATAGCGCATGCGCACAGTGCTTCTCTGGGTCACGTGAAGGGGAGCGGATTGGGGGGGTGGGGGCGGAGTTCAGGGAAGGGGGGCCGGTTTGTTGTGGTCGCCATTTTGCTGGTTGCATTACTGGGTAATCGCGGCCCTGACTCGCTGCGTCCTCCGGATACCTTCCGCCAGTGGGCAGGTCTGAGCTCGGGCTTCCCGAGCAACCTGAGTCCCCTTGCCCGCGCCCTCAGGTAACAACGACGACGGGGTGGCGGGTGGAGTGGCACGAGTTGGCTGGGAGGGGGAAGGGCGAGACCCGCCCTGACTGCCCGTGTCGCCGCGAGACTGAGCACGAGGGAGGACGACACAGAGGAAAAGGAGGGGGAGGCGGGCAGGTGCGGGCAGTGCCTGGCTATTCATAGTCGGATTCCTGGAAGGGGCCGAACCCCTGGGAGCAGCCATGGGAGGGAAGTTGGGAAGGGGTAGCCAGGGCCCTGCTCCCGCCCTTTGTTTGGGCTCGGCTCCGCCGGCTGCATCGTCGTCGCCTAGCAACAACTGCCCTGAGTTCTGATTGGCTGGACTTTTGGCAACAGTGGCCAATGGTACGGTTGTTGCCATGGCAGGGTGCGGACTGCCAAACTCAGTCTTGCCCCGCCTGCCTGGTGTCCGCAGGCCAGGGCGGGCCTCTAGGGTGGGGGCAGGACGCGCCAGGTCCCTAGGGGGGTAGGGGGGGGAGGAGACGGGCGGACGCGTGGGGCGGGGCCGGTGAGGTGAGGGTTAACCCGCCCTTCCCCCCCTGTCCACCTGCTTTCCCTTCCCCCCTGCGTGCCCCGGGCTGACCCTCGTCCCTTCCTCTCCCCGCCCCTGGCGGCGGCTGCTGTTGTCACCCACCGGGCCGCCTGTCCCGCTTGCCCTCCCCGCCGCGGGGCCTGCCGGGCCGCCCGGGCCAGGGACAGGCGGCCGCCTCCTCACTGCCACCACCACCGCCGCCATGCTGGCCGTCCGCCCGCCCCACTGGGGGCCCCATCGCGCTCCAGCCCCCCGTGGGTCACGCGCCAGTCCTGACCCGGGTAGGGGTTGGAGGGTGGGAGAGACAGTCGTGGTGTTGGAGGGCCCTGGGAAAGAAGTTGTTTGGAGGGGGAACTGTCCGGGAGGGAGTCTTCAAGAGAGCAGGGGTTGTCGTGGAGTAGCAAGGCCTGAGATAGGAGAAAAGCATCTGACATGGTTAGACCTTGGGAGAGGGACTCGGGTGTGTGGGACCCTGGGGGACTCCCTGTTTGGGGACTTTGGAGATAGGGACCGCCTAAGAATGTGCACCATTGTGGGATGACCCTAACGTACAGCGAGGTTACTGAGAAGGGGTCTGTCTGGTGAGAATATGGGAGAGGGGGATTCATTGTCAGGGACAGAAGGAAGATCATTGTAAGCCAGGGTAAAGAGTGGGCTTTGATGGGGAAGGGGGAGTTAAGGGGGGAGAGTTCTGAGGTGGTGTGGAAGAACTGGGATGTGGTATAGGGAGACCACCTGGACCAATGTTTCTGGGCTTGGGGGCGCTTGACAGAGGGAAACAGTCTTGGCAGAAATAGGGTCTGCTGAGAAAGGGGTGTCTGGTGATCTGCCATGGAGGAGGACGCTTTGGGATTAGAGTACCCCAGATAACCTTGGTGTAGTCAAGAGAACCTCAGCGGGCCCTGGTGTGGATTTGAGGGTTCTGCAAAGAACAGGGCTGTGATTTGGAGATCTTGGGACTCAGGATCTCAGGATCTCAGGTGTGGTTTAGGAGGACCTTCGTGTTCTCTGGATTGGGGGAGTTGCAGGGAAGGGTCGATTAGTAGTGAACAGTGAAGGAAGGCTTGGTGATATGGAATGAGATTCTCATGTGCAAGGAAGACTACAGAGGGGCAGGGTCTGGTGATGGGGACCCTGGAGAAGGCCCCAAGTAGAAATGGGAAGAATGACCCCTGCTCCCCTTACTGTCTCTTCTGTCTTCTCTTTGCCTATTAGTGGTTTCTTGTCTTCCTTCCCCCTGCTGCCGACCTGTTCTTGCACTGCTTCCCATGGTTTTGTTTTCTGTGTCCTTGTCATTCATTATCCCACCTCATTCATTTCTGTGGTGGTCATTTGTTCATGACCTCTGTTGTACCACCCACTTTTCACGTGCCTACTCCTTTTTGTCCTTTCTCTTCATTGCCACCTGCTGCTCTGCACCCATTTCTTCATCCCTCAGTGCTATCTTACTGATGTCTACCTCTTTTTTTGTTTGGCCCTGTCCCACACATCCCCTTGTTAAATGTTGTTTCTCCTGCCTGCTATCAGGTCTCAGCGGCGGTGGCAGCCGAGGTGCAGGATGCGAGAAGGCGCCCCCCGGCCGGGCTCCCGCTCCAGGCCTCACTCCCCTGCGGCCCTCTGAGCCCACCATGGCCGTCCCACCAGGCCATGGTCCCTTCTCTGGCTTCCCAGGGCCCCAGGAGCACCCACAGGTATGCATTTGGCTGGTTCCTCACATGCCTGGGGTCAGAAGATGCTGGGGAGAAAAGAGTCTCAGGGCAATGTAAAAGGCATTGGGATTTAAAAATCTCAGTCCAGATCTCCACTGATAGTCAAATTTATTTCCATTCCCTAAGTTTCCATTTTCTTATCTGTAAAATGGGGCTGATACAGATAGGTGCTTCACAGGAGTTTTGAGGATTTCACAAATTAAAGGACTATACTGAGAAAAAAATCCTGAGTGAAAGAACCCAAGGGAGTGGGTGGAGAGGAGGGCAGAGGCTGAAGGTTTGGGGACCTTCGGCAGTGGGGGGTATAGGCTAAAGGTCTCCCAGGGAGTTGAGGCTCTAGAACATAGAGCTTGAGCAGGACAGGGGATATCCAGGATTCAGATTCAAGAATCTTGGGGTGAAAGCTAGACACAGATGCTCAGTGGGTAGATGAAAGGCCCCAAGGGATGAAAGTAAAGCAAAATGTGGGTAAAAGAGGATCTAGAGGTGGGATATCCAGATATAGGGACTCCGATCGAAGGACTGGTGGACAGAGGCCAGAATTCCTCTAAGACCTGTCCCACTGATTCAAAAAGCAATGTAGTTATGGGGTGAAAGGTCAGGGGTAAATATTTCATTCACTTCACAAATCTCCCATGGTGTGCCAAGCCCTGCTCAAAGCACTGTGGTTACAGGAAGAATAAGAATTTATATTCTAGTTGGGGGGGAGAGGGGACACTGATCAGATCAATTTGTGATTGTTTGAGGCCAGCCACCCATCTAGTTCTCCCCCTGGAGGTCAGAAATGAAGGACTTCCCCTGTTCTCAGTACCCACCCAACACCCTACTCACAGGTATTGCCTGATGTGCGGCTACTGCCTCGGAGGCTGCCCCTGGCCTTCCGGGACGCGACCTCGGCCCCACTGCGCAAACTCTCTGTGGACCTTATCAAGACCTACAAGCACATCAACGAGGTAGGCAGAGATGTTGGCCCCCAGGCAGGGAGCCGGGGAGGTCCTGGCCATGGGTAGAGGTGGCGCCCTGATTCTCATCTTCTGGTCACCTGACTGGACAGGTATACTATGCGAAGAAGAAGCGGCGGGCCCAACAGGTTCCGCCCCAGGACTCGAGCACCAAGAAGGAGAAGAAGGTCCTGAACCACGGTTATGATGATGACAACCATGACTACATTGTGCGCAGCGGCGAGCGCTGGCTCGAGCGCTATGAGATTGACTCCCTCATTGGCAAGGGCTCTTTCGGCCAGGTGCGGGACGCCCACCCCCACCCCAGGGATTGGCACATGGGTGGGTACCTGATGATGTGGATCCACATACTCATTGGCAAGGGCTCTTTCAGCCAAATGTGGGACAGCCGCCCCCACCCCAGGGACTGGCACATGGTTACCTGCTGACGTGGATCCATATACTGCTGGGGACCAGTCACTGCATTTCCATGTGCCTCAGTTTCCTTTCCTATAAACCAGTGCAGATAACTGACCTCACTACTTCAAGTAGTTGTGAATTTCACCTCAAGTGGGTTTATACCATGCCTGACCCGATAGTAAGCACTCACATGTGAATTCGCATTTATTTTAGTGTTACTGGTGGGTCTCCTTGGAGGGAGCAGAGTGGCCCGTCCCTTTCCCCACCTTGTGACATGGCCTGCCCCAGCAGGTTGTGAAAGCCTATGACCATCAGACCCAGGAACTGGTGGCCATCAAAATCATCAAGAACAAAAAGGCCTTCCTGACCCAGGCCCAGATCGAGCTTCGGCTGCTGGAACTGATGAACCAGCACGACACGGAGATGAAGTACTACATAGGTGAGGCCCCCATGAGGGCCTGCCCCCGGGGCTGGTGTGGGTCTGTGCTGCTGATTCCTGTCACCTGCTGCTAGCCTGATTTTCCACTTCACCTTCATGTGCTAATAATGGTCAAAGTTCACTGTGTGTTCACTTAGGGCCAGGCTCTGTTGTAAGGTCTTTACAAAAAGGGGAGGGACAGTTGTGGGTCACATTTTGGCAAGGAAGAAACTGAAGAATCCGAGGGGGGGGGGGGGGGCTGTCAGGTAGCATTTGACCAGGCAGTCCTCTCTGGAGCTTTTACTCCTCAAGTCTCTGCATCTGGTTTTCCTCCCGCCCTGATGCACTTCTCTGAGAGAAAAAAAAGCAAGTGGATTTTAAAATTGTGTATTTCTTCTCAAAGGAAGTGTTCGTTTGTCCTTGCAGTAAAGAGACACTCAGTAACCCTTGCCACAACCTCGAATACCACTGAGACTAAAACAATGCTATAAAATTAACGAGCAAGTGTAGGGTGGCCTTAAGACCTACCTCTTGGAAACTGGTTTAGTCAGAAGGTTTGACAGACTTGAAAAGGGATGGACTTATTGTGTGATTCAAATTATATGCCACATAAAAACCACCCAGCGAGCAAGGCCCTACCCCAGAGGCCTCCACAGTTAGCCTGCGTCCAGCATCTCCCCTGTGACTGTGTGGCCCCGGTCACCCACAGCCCTCTCTGAGCCGGAGTTCTTCCCTGTCGGCCCTTTCCCCTCTGCAGTACACCTGAAGCGGCACTTCATGTTCCGGAACCACCTGTGCCTGGTGTTCGAGCTGCTTTCCTACAACCTGTACGACCTCCTGCGCAACACGCACTTCCGGGGTGTCTCGCTTAACCTGACCCGGAAGTTGGCGCAGCAGCTCTGCACGGCGCTGCTCTTCCTAGCCACACCGGAGCTCAGCATCATTCACTGCGACCTCAAGCCCGAGAACATCCTGCTGTGCAACCCAAAGCGCAGCGCCATCAAGATTGTGGACTTCGGCAGCTCCTGCCAGCTTGGCCAGCGGGTGCGGGAGGGCTTAGGGGCGGGGCTAGTGGGCGGGGCCAACCGGGGCTGCGGGCCTGCCTTGAGGGTGGGGAAGGGAGGGACTGGGCTAGTTAGGTAGTCAGGTATGACCTGAGGGTTTGTGCTGTGGGTAGGGGATTGAGGTGGTTAAGTGCTGGCCCTGTACAGGGTTTCCGAGGCTGTAAATCTTTACAGGAGCAGAAAGGCTCATCTCTCTCCCACGGAGCAGCTGGTAGTTTCGAACTGCTAACGTTGCAGTTCACAGCTCGATTTGTAACCACTACACTACCAGCTGTTCCGTCGCTATGAGTCGGAACCGACTCCACGGCACACAACACTAGGGTATAGAGGCTTTACAAGGCTGGGGAATCCTGCCTCTGGTGACTGGAGGGGCCCGGGGTCAGAGTAGGCAGAAAAGACTGGTGGGTTGCTGAAGCTGGAACTAGGGGTGCCAGGGAAGTTTATGCTGAGGAAAAGTTTCAGAGGCTCCTGTCCCAAGGTTTAGGCAGCAGCAGCTATGACCTCAGGCAGTCTCTGCTAACTGGGGGAAGTTAGTGGGACAGCAGGATTGAGGTTACTGACACTTACCTCCATGCCTCCCTACCCTCTCAGATCTACCAGTATATTCAGAGCCGCTTCTACCGTTCCCCCGAGGTGCTCCTGGGCACGCCCTACGATTTGGCCATTGACATGTGGTCTCTGGGCTGCATCCTGGTGGAGATGCACACTGGAGAGCCCCTCTTCAGTGGCTCCAATGAGGTAGGACCCTGGGCCAGGGGGAATGGCAGCAGAGGGTTGGGAGCCTGGCTGGCCTGAGACCCCTGACCACCTGTGTGTCCTCTCAGGTGGACCAGATGAACCGGATCGTGGAGGTGCTAGGCATCCCGCCGGCCCCCATGCTGGACCAGGCACCCAAGGCTCGAAAGTACTTTGAGCGGCTGCCTGGGGGTGGCTGGACCCTACGAAGGACAAAGGAACTCAGGAAGGTGCGGCCCTCGCCCTGTGCCCCTCCCACCCTGGGTGGCCCCTCACTCTCTCACACTTGGGGCTCCTCTCCCTGCTGCCTCTCCCTTGTGTCTTCCTCTCTCCCCTCGCCCCTTGTCTGTCCTTTCCTTCCTCTGCTCCCCACCTCACCCCAATTCGCCTGCCCATCCCGCACCTCTTCTTAGCTTTGCTTTCTCCACTTTTCCTCCTGTGCCTCTGTTTCCCCATGTGTGTCTCCCTGCCCCTCCCGCCCACTGACGGCCACTCTCTTGCCCCCCCTCCCACCCCCTCCCTGCCAGGATTACCAGGGCCCCGGGACACGGCGGCTGCAGGAGGTGCTGGGCGTGCAGACGGGCGGGCCCGGGGGCCGGCGGGCGGGGGAGCCGGGCCACAGCCCCGCCGACTACCTCCGCTTCCAGGACCTGGTGCTGCGCATGCTGGAGTATGAGCCGGCCGCCCGCATCAGCCCACTGGGGGCCCTGCAGCACGGCTTCTTCCGCCGCACGGCCGACGAGGCCACCAACACGGGGCCGGCAGGCAGCAGTGCCTCCACCTCGCCCGCGCCCCTCGACACCTGCCCCTCCTCCAGCACCGCCAGCTCCATCTCCAGCTCTGGTGGGTGCCCAGCGCCCCAGTGGGGTAGAATAGGGATGGGAGAGCTGCCCTTCACCCAGGGCTTTGAAACTGTTTGATCCTTGCCCCCAGCATGCGTAACTGACTGGGCCTGGCTTGACCTCTGAAACTGAGTGTGAGCTCATACTCCCTGAAACTGATTCTAACGAAAGACACCAAATCGCAAAACTGGATCTTTTTTCATCTTTGGATCTGGGCCCTGAATCCAGTTCAGCTGCTGAAAACCAGCTGCACCTCTCCTTACCTGAGGTCTTTCTCTCCTTCCCAGGAGGTTCAAGTGGTTCCTCCAATGACAACCGGGCCTACCGATACAGCAACCGATACTGTGGGGGCCCTGGGCCCCCTATCACTGACTGTGAGATGAACAGCCCCCAGGTATACTGGGGCCTTGGGGACTGTGGAAATGGATGATGGGGGACTTGGGTCTTCGGCACCTGGGTCTCCATCATCCACTGCCTCTTTACTCTTTTAGGTCCCGCCCTCCCAGCCGCTGCGCCCCTGGGCAGGGGGTGATGTGCCCCACAAGTCACACCAAGCCCCTGCCTCCACCTCATCACTGCCGGGAGCCGGGGCTCAGCCACCCCCTCAACCCCGATGCCTTGCCCGTCCCCCGTCACCAACCTCGCCACCACCCCCGGAGCTGATGGATGTGAGCCTGGTGGGCGGCCCTCCGGACTGCTCCCCACCCCACCCAGCACCTGCCCCCCAGCACCCAGCTGCCTCAGCCCTCCGGACTCGGATGACAGGAGGTCGTCCACCCCTCCCACCCCCCGATGACCCTGCCGCTCTGGGACCTCGTCTGGGCCTCCGTGGTGTACCCCAGAGCACGGCAGCCAGCTCATGACCCTGTCCCCTCCCTGGGGCCCCCCCTGAAGCCATACCCCCCATCTGGGGCCCTGGGCTCCCATCCTCATCTCTCCCCTCGACTGGGATTGCTGCTACCAGCTGGGGTGGGTGAGGCCTGCACTGACTGGGGCCTGGGGCAGGGGGTCGAGGGAGAGGGGTTTGGCCAAACCCTCCCCACTAAGGACTGGACCCGTGGCCCCCTCCCCCTTGTTTTCTATTTATTGTACCAAAGACAGTTGTGGTCTGCTGGGGGTGAGGGGAGACCCTCCTCACCCCAGGACCCTAGGAGGGGGTGGGGGCAGGTGGGGGGAGATGGCCTTGCTCCTCCTTGCTGTACCCCCAGTAAAAAGCTTTCTCACATGCCTGCCTGAGCGTTTGCAGGGCCTTGGCTCCCCTCATCTGGCCCATGGGAGGGGAATGGTATTTGTGGGGAGGGTCTGCAGGAAGAGCTTCATGGCACATGAACAGCTTTTCTGGGGGAGTGAGGGCTGTTGGCCTAGACAGGGCCACAAAATCCTACACGGATTCCTGGAGATCCTGGCCTACATTTGCTCTTTACATATCACAAACAGACCCTGAAAGGTCTCAGAAGCATCCTATTCTGCCCTGAATTCAAATCTTCACAGGCGGGGGTCCTTTGGGACAGACAGACTCCTGGAGGTGCTGTCTGTGCAAGGCAGGCCTTATTGGTCCCACCTGGGCAGTAGGCAGGTAGTAGGTACAGACATTCCTCCAAAGACATGCCTTGTGGAACTAATGTGGGGCAAAGCGTTTTTAAGTTTCCCACTCAAAAAGGTCAACGGGGAGGGGGGGGTTCCAGGTAAGTGGTCTTTTTGTCCGTTTCCATGGCAACTTGGAAACCAGTTCTTCCAACTGGCCAATCGAGCTGCTTGTCAGCTGGCGCGCCGCTTCCTGGCAAATGCGATCCACGTAGCAATTTCTTTATTCTAACCTCCGCCCCCCGCTCCCACCCGGTTTGTTATGAAACTACAAAGACCAGAATTCTTTTGTTCACGTTGGGGGAGGATGAGCTTTTATACAGCCAATCGGCAGTCTGTCAACACCCGGATGTTTGATCCTGGTAAAGGAAAAGGCAGTGACTATAGATAGGGCTTTGAACCTGATGTCGGCGGATAATTGAGTTTTTTAAAGCCGTTCAAAAGGTGGATCGCTGGGTGTTGGCGATCCAATACCTTCTGTGCTCTGCAGTTTCATAGCAGATAGTGGGCCCTGAGTCTCAAACGGACCCATCACAGGGCATCACTAAGCACTGTGCTTGGCCCGTCTCGTGCGTGACACGGGCCGTGTGTTTCCTATAGGCGGCAACGCGGAACGCCATGGGAGCTGAGAGAAAGAACAGAGGAAGATGGCGTGTCTGAGCTGGGACTTGAAGACTGAAGGATGGTTGGGGGAGTGGCTGGCGGTAGTGGAATGGTTTGTGTGATGAGAAAGAGCCAGGTGTAAGCATGTGAGCTGCGGTTGATCTGCTGTGGGTGAAGATGATTTGGAAATTCTGCATGAGGTAGATGGGGAGGATTTGGATCCTGGATTTTGTCCTTAGGAGCCATGGGAGGGTTTCCAGAAAGGAAGGAACATGGCTCAATTTGCTGCCATATGGGGATGGATTGATGGGAAAGACTGGGATCTTGAGATCCCAGCGTAATGACAGGACAAGAGGTGGAGCTGGACCCAGGCAAGGGAGAGAGACATTCACGAAACTGAGTGGACAGACCATGGGCCTGAAAGGTTTTGAGAAAGGGGGAGAAGGGCTGAAGAAACTATCCCCAGCACATAAAACCAATACCCTCTGCCATCAAGTCCATTCCTACTCATAGCAACTCAGCAAAATTGCCCTATAGAGTTTCCAAGGTCATAATCTTGAAAGCACAGAGCATGATCTCAGGACATTGCAGATGCTCAAGGGAAAAATGCTTTTCAATGAATATTCCTATGGGATGGGTATCATATTATTCTCCCTTTTGTAGATGAGGATTTTGAAGATAGAAGATAAAGGAACTTACCCAAGATCACATAGTTGAGAAGTAGGTGGCTGAGAATTTGTGTGAGAACCCATAGTTTAACAACATACAAGATGAACCTTGAGACATCAGAGGCCAAATCACATGGGTCAGGAGTTTAGGATAGATTATGGAAATTTATATTCCAAATTTTTATTCCTGGTCCAGAACCTCTCCCCTGAATTTCTGCTTTCCTACTTGTTATCTCCTCTTGGATGTCTAGGAACATCTTGAGTGTAATCTTTGCCAAATTGAACTGGTCTTTTCCCTAAAACCTCCTTTCCCCATATTCTCAATAAATAGTACCTCCACCCTTGTAATTGAGCCAAACACTTTGGAGTTGTCTTTGACTCTTGATCTTACACACCTGTCCAGTCAGTCAGCAAATACCTTAAAAATACATGAACATGGCCGCTTCTCCCCACCTGCATTGCTTTTACCCAGCTGCTGTCCTCCCTCTTCTGCCTAGACCATCATGGCAGCCTCTTTGGTGGTCTCCCTGCTCCCCATACCTCTGCTCCCCAAAGTCTATTCCTCACACGCTGCCAGAGGGGCTCGGGAACAAGTCACTTCTCTCTTTTGCTCAAAACTCTCCAATGGCTCCTGCTACACATCACCAAGACCACAAAAATCCTCACCGTGACCTGGGAGACCTTGAAAGAGCTAGCCCCATTACCTCTTTGAGACCCCTGTCTTTTCTCACATTGCTCCAGCCACGCTGACCTTGGGGATTTTGCTTGGAACACTCTTCAGATAGCTAAGGCTCACTCCTTCAAGTCCTTCCTCAGACCTTCTCAATAAGAACTTCCCTGACCAACCTTCTCAAATGGTACTGCCAGCATTCCTAGTTCTCCTTTTTAACTTTCCCCTTAGCATCCATCACATCACTAACATGCTGTATAAATAAACTTGGAGTGCTGGTCAGGCGCTGTAGGCTAAGTGCAAGACCACAAGGCCGATTTGAACCACAAGGTTGGAGATTCAAACTCACCAGCTGCTCCTTGGAAACCCTATACAGGTCGCTGAGTGGGAACTGACTTGACAGCACTTAACATCTTGCTTATTGGCTTTCTCTGCTCAGGAGACAGTAAACTTAATGAGGACAGGGGCCTTTTTTCTACTTTGTGCATTATCTCCAGCAAGAGAAGTGCACTTGGCACATAGTTGAAGCTCAAGAAATATTTATTGAGCGGCAACAACTTCCGTTTTCTGTTGACCTCTAGCTGGAGGCAACGTTTGAATGTTCCGAGAGGTCAGATTGCCATCAGATGTCTTTTCCTGGAGACATGGGCAGGAACATGACCATCATAAAGTGAAGCTTTCAGATGATAAACAATGGAAGATAGAAGGAATACCTTTAGAAACAGTTCTGGAGAAGCTGGTTGTACACAGGCGAAGTGAGCTGCGATAAAGCCTGGAGATACCTGGGTGAATTTGCAAATGATGGTTCCTTTTTTGGTGCAATATTGAAAGGATTCAAATGGAGATTTGCTGCATTTGTGGTAGCTGTAGGAGCTAAATATGTACTGAAACTTGTTAAGTGTCTTTGAGTTGGTTTTGACTCATAATGACCCTGTGTAGGGTTTCCTGGGAGCGGCTGGTGAGTTTGAACTGCCAACCCTGCGATTCAAACCGACTGTACAGTCTAGCGCATTATTGTGCAGGGCCACACCAGGATTCCTTCACTGAAGCCAGTACCTGGAAATATCTTAGTAGCTTCTTGTTGTTATGTGCTGTTGAGTCAGTTCCAAACCATAGCGACCCTGAACAGGGTTTCCGAGGCTGTAAATCTTTATGGGAGCAGAAAACCTCATCTTTCTCCCGCGGAGCAGCTGGTAGTTTCAAACTGCTGACCTTGCGGTTCGCAGCCAGATTCGTAACCACTATGCTACCAGAGCTCCTTAACTCTCATAAAAATATGACTTCTAAACCTACTTCTCTGTGCCCATTAATACTACTAAAATATTTTTTAAAATATTTCTTTAATGAAAAATATGAATGATTTTGAAGCACATCCTCCTAATCCTTTCTGTCCCTAGAGCCTCTGTAGTTTTCCTTCCCACAGAATTGTACAGATTTTTGAGAACACAAGACACTGCACATTTCATTTTGTCCCTGGTCTGTGCTCCGCATTGGGGACACAACAGAGAACAAAATTGTTTCTCTGTCCCCAAAGAGTTCACAATCTTGAGTGGGGATTCAGATGATCGAATCCTCAGGCAAATAGGAAGTTACAAAGATAGAGAGAGAGTGCTAACTGAGCACTTGACAGGAAATCTAACCTAGACCTTAGGAAGAGAGGTTTGAAGTGAAGGAGTAGGCTTGATTCAGAGAGTGTTTGAGAGACCGGGATGGCTTCTAGGAAGATGGAACTGCATGAACCAAGGCCCTGAGGTTTGTGGTCTAACAATATGGTGGGAACTTATCAATTTGAGAGGCATGGTGGCCAGAACTTACAGGCCAAGGTGGAGCCAGAGACTGGCCATGTAAATCCTATAAGAAGTTTGAGTCCTTACCCTTTGTGTAGACAGAAGTAGGAGAATGGTAAGCAGTAAAAGGGGAGCAGGGTTAGTTATGTATTTTTAAAGATCCCTGTGGCTGCTTTGTGGAGAATTTACAGCAAGAAATTAAGGATTGGGGCAGAGAGACTTGTGAGGAGATTGTTGTTATGTGCCGTCGAGTCGATTCTGACTCAGCGACCCTGTACAGGGTTCCCAAGGAGTGACTGGTATGCTTGAACCACTGATCTTGCAGTTCAAGTCGATTTTGCAGTCCAGCACATTAACCCACAGTGTCACACCAGGACTTTGTTGTAGTTGTTATTAAGTGCTATCGAGTCGGTTCCGACCCATAGCGACCTTGTACAGGGTTTCCGAGGGTGTAAATCTTTACGGGAGTAGAAAGCTTCATCTTTCTCCCGCGGAGCGGCTGGTAGTTCCGAACCGCTGACCTTAAGGTTTGCAGCCCAATTCATAACCACTACGCTACCAGAGCTCCCCACACCAGGACTTTAAAGACTACAAATTCTTTGCTGTTTCTTCCAACAAAAAGGGAGCGTTTCCCTCCCTTTTCCTTGAACCTAGGCTGGCTCTGTGAGATATTTTAGCCAATAGAATGGCAGAGATGCTATGCCATTGGAGAAGCTGAGCCATAGGAGGTCTGGTCTTGGTGGCTGTGCGCTGTCAAATCAGTTCCGACTCCTTGTGACCCGGTATAGCTTTCCAAGGCTATAAATCTTTATGGGAGCAGAAAGCCTCATCTTTCTCCTGTGGAGCAGCTGGTGAATTCGAACTGCTGACCTTGAGATTAACAGCCCAACACATAACCCACTGTAACATCAACTTCCATTTTTTACTCTCTTGGGAGCCCTGAGCTCCCATAGAAAGAGGACCAGCTAGGCTTTTCTAAAGAGAAATGTGGGAAGAGAGGCCCAGCTAGCCCCAAGCTATTCCAGCCAGATCCGTGAGTGATGGCATCTCAGATAATCTAGCCACAACCCAGCTCCCAGTTGACTCTACCCAGAGTAAGAGATGATTCACCCTGAGTCAGCTGACCCACTGAGCCTTGGCCAAAGTGCAGAACCATGAGCTAATGGATGGGTGTTATTGTAGTCCATTGTGTTTTAGAATGATTTGTTATGTGGCAATAGCTAACTGAAATAAGCTAATATGTTTTGAGGTCTTACCACTTGATTATTCATTCATTTAATCTTCAAAGTCACTTGTAATATTATTCCCATTCTACAGATGAGGAAATTAGAGCACAGAGAGGTTAATAAAGTGCCTGGCATATGGTAAGCACTAAGTATGTGGTAGTCATTATTATCAACATCATCTAAATTTCCTTCATTGTTAAAGAAGGGGCAGTGAGATGAATAAAAGCACTATCCCACCCAACACTGGTGTGGTTTTAGATGAGTGACTTCACCTCACTAAAGCTCAGTTTTTTATTTTTACTGTACAGTGGAGATGATGGTAATATTAATCTCGCAGATTACTGTGAGTAACACGAAGTCTGCCACAGAGCAGACACCTAACATGCAGAAGCGATGATAATCATTATGAAGTACGTTGTGGACAGTGATCTAAGGATCAGAGGGGTGAAACCGTTTTCTTAGAAGGTCTAGCGGATGGATGGAAAGACAGCTTACACTTAACGTAGTTGACATAGTGGATCAGGCACCACCTGAAGTGCTTTTCCATTAGAAGAGTCCAATAAATCTTATTGTTTAAACCCAGTCAAATTGGGCTTTCTGTTACACGGAATTAACAGCATCCTCGCTGACCCTAGAACTGACTGTACAGCACATAACAACAACAGCTGATCCTAAGTGATCCCAGGGTTCTAGTCACTTATTTGTCCATTGAGGAAATAGTACTTATGACAAACCAAGACCAAGCAGTGTTTCATTCTGTTGTGATAGTGTCACTATGAGTCACTTACTGACTCAATGGCCCCTAGCAACCAACGACGACAACAAATCGAGCACTCTTTTGACTGCTGGTATTATAATAAACAAGATCTCCCAAATCCCTGCCTTTATGGAATTTCCATTCTAGTGGAAGGAGCTTTGGTAGCATAGTGATTATGAGTCAGACTGATCATCTCAAGGTCAGCAGTTCGAAACTACCAGAAGTTCCACTAGAGAAAGATGAACTTTTTCTGCTCCCATAAAGACTTACAGCCTTAGAAAGCCTATACAGAGTTGCTGTGAGTCGGAACTGACTCCATGGCACATGACCACCATTCTAATGGGGATGGTGGGTGAGATATTGGCGATCAGAGCAATGAAGTCTGAGAGGTGAAGTGGTAGACAATGACAGAAATTGCTATTTTAGGTGGCAGAGTTAAGACGCCTTTAAGAAAATGTTAATGGAGGTTAGCAACAGTTGAGTTAGCCTCCAACCCATGGTGGCCCCAGGCACAACTGAAAATGCTGTCTAGCTCTGTGTCATCCCCACGGCCAGTTGTGTATCAGATCATATGATCCATAGGATTTTCATTGGTTGGTTTTTCAGAAGTAGATCCCCAAATCTTTTCTCCTAGTCCATCTTACACTGTAAACTCCTCTGGAATTTGTTCTGCATCATAGTAACACACAAATCTCCACTGACCAAAGAGTGGTAACTGGAGATGAAGTTGCACTGGCCGGGGATCAAACCCAAGCAAGAATTCTACCTCTGAACTACCAATACAACTGGTTATTGGAAGAGGGACCTGAAGAAAAGCAAGCTGCGCCTATATTTTGGAAGGAGGGCCATTCCAGGTAGGAAAAAAAAAAGTTCAAAAGCCCCAAGTCATGATGTATGGTGTGTTGTTGTTGTTAAGTGCCGTCGAATCGATTCCGACCCATAGTGACCCTGTATAGGGTTTCCAAGGAGCAGCTGGTAAGCTTGAACAGAAAGGAGGTCAGTGAACTGGACAGGAATGAATCCAAGGTGAGGAGCCCAGGACAAGGCCACACAGGACCTGTTGAGCCATGGCAAGGAGGACTTCAATGTAATGTTGAGTGAGATGAGAAAGAATGAAATGAGAGCTTTTTGAGCTGAAGAATGGTAGACTGTGTCTGACACTTAATGGGATTTATCTGACGGTCATGTGGGGATGACGATGGAAGCAGGGCCTCTGGTTTCTGCAACAGTCCAGCCAAGATGATGGGAGCATGGTCAGCGTGGCAGTAATGGAAGGGTGGAGATATGGCAGGTTTGGGTATAATTTAAGAGCTGACAGGATGTGGAGTGAGAGAGAGGAGTCCAGGACAACGCTAAGGTTTTTAGCCTAAACAGAAGAAGGTGAGAATTGCAGTTAGACAAGGTTGGCAGTTCAAGCTCATCAACCATATGGGTGCTATGAGTCAAAACAGTACTCACAACAGCAATATATGGGAAGACTACAAGAGGGTTCAGATATGTTGAAAATATCCCAGTAGACTTTCTGAGCCCGTGGTGGGGTACAAGTCTAGTATTCAGTGGCAAGAGATGTGGGCTGGGGATACAGATTTGGAAGTCACTGGCATATATATAGTGGTAAAACTCAAGATGCGTTCACAAAGGGAGGATGAGATGGAGAAGACTGAGAATCCATGAGGAGATCACTACATTAATTTATAACAGTGGCCAGGACCATCGTAGGGGCAGGAAGACAGGACGTTCCAGGTGTGTGTGGGGGGGTGGGGGGTGGGGGAGGAAACAATTTCAAAAACTCTAAGGCATGTATGGTATGTTAGAAGAAGATAAAGGAGGTCAATGAACTGGACAAGAATGAACAGGGGTGAATAGGTCTTGGGCTCTGGATACCTTCTGAAGGCAGAGCCTGTGGGACTTACAGAAGGATTGAGTTGGAAAGAAACGCATAAGAGATGAAAGAAATGGACCAAGGCTTCCTGAGAACAGGCCAGAGTCAGAACACAGGGCTGTGACTCTGGGTTCCTCTTCCCCTGGACCTCGTGGGCTCTGTCTTTTTTTTGCATCTGCTGCTTCCTTCCTTTGCAGGCAACTGGGCTGGACTCCTGCCCCAGTAGATGACCTTTCAGCTTAGTTCTCTACCACCCCTCTTTCCCCATTCCAAGTTGTCCAGATTGCTGGCATCAGGCTTAAAGGTTTCTACAGCGATGTCTGCCTGTTGAGCCAAACCACCGCAATTGAGTTAGTTCCGACTCAAAGCGAATCTGTGGGCTCCCCATGGGGTTTGCAAGGCTGTATATCTTTATGGGAAAAAACAAGGCTCCAGGAATTGATGGACTTACTTATCTATGCCAAGAAATTTGGGAAACAGTTCAACTGATTGAAGAGATCCATATTTGTACCATTTCCAAAGAGAGAGGTGACCAACAGAATACAGCAATCATCAAAAATATTAATATCAACATGCAAGTAAAATATTACTGAAGATAATTCAAAAATCAATTTCAACAGTACATCATACAGGGAGCTGCCAAAAATTCAAATTGTATTCAGAAGCAGACATAGAATAAAGGATATCATTGCTGACATCAGATGAATCTTGACCAAAAGCAGAGAAAACCAGACAGACGTTCACTTGTGCTTTATTGAGTATGTAAATGCATTCAACTATGTGGATCATAACAAACTATGGATAACATTGTGAAGAATGAGTATTCCAGAACTGTGCTCATGAGGAACATGCACATAGACCAATATGCACATAGACCAAGATAACTATTCAGCATCCCCTTGTTTTGTTTGAACAATTTTGTTTAAAATCATGGTGTGCTCTGGGGTTGTATTATTTCACCATACTTATTCTATCTGTGTGCTGAGCAAATAATCCAAGAAGCTGGATTATAGGAAGAAGAATGTGGCATCAAGATTGGAGGAAGACTCATTAACAACCTGTGATAATGCAGATGACACAACCTTGCTTTCTGGAAGCAAAGAGGACTTAAAATCTGATGACAATCAAAGACCTTCTTGCACTCTGTTAGAAGCAAATCACTTCTCGGACCCTCCGACATCGCTGGTGGGACTGTAAAATGGTTCCATCACTGTGGAAAACGGTACGGTGGAAATGGAAATGACCCAGCAACCCCTCTACTTGGTGTATGGTGGTGGTGGTGTGCCGTGGACTTGGTTCTGACTCATAGCAATCCTGCATAGGGTTTCTGAGGCTGTAAATCTTTACAGGAGCAGAAAGCCTCATCTGCCTCCCACAGAATTGCTGGTAGTTTCGAACTGCTTACCTTGACGTTAGCAGCCTAACTCATAACCACTACACTACCAGAGCTCCTTAGTTGGTATATGGACACAAGAAATAAGAGCCAGGACACAAGTAGATCTATCCACACCAATGTTCATCTTAGCACTATTCACAATAGCAAACAGATATAGACAGTCTAAATGCCCATCAGTGGAAGAGTGGGTAAACAAACTTTGGTACATAGAATAATCATAAATTTGTGAAACACTTCATAACATGGAAGAGCCTGGAGGACATTATGCTGAGTGAAATCAATCATAAAATGACAAATATTATATGAGACCACTATTGTAAAAATTCAAGAAAAGATTTCCATGTTGAAAGGAAGATTCTTTGATGGTTACCAGGGGTGGAAGGTGTGGAAGGGAAGGGAGACTGGTGAGTGGGTAGATACATGCTAACTCAGTGACAAGGAGGGCAATGTACATGAAAAGGGAGGTTGGCAGAAGAATGATGAAGACAGGTGAAGACACAGGGAAGTATGCAGGGGCTAAAGGTGATAGTGTTAGATACACAACCTTGGAACAACTGTGATCTGTGGGTAAAGATGTAGCTACACAAAAGACCTCTTTAATGCTGGATGGAGGAAACCCAATGTGGTGTGGAAGCCCAGATACAAAGGCTGAACAGGTATGGGAAGGAGAATGGGAGTAATAGCCACAAACATATAAGAAATTGAAAGAAGGTATTTGCACATGAGTATTTAAACCTTTTCTGCAAATATAACTATGAATGTGGTGGAGCATACAAGAGGCAAATGATGACAATTTCTTAAATATTATCAAATATCTTAAAGCAATGAGTTTCTGGACCTGTGGGCTCAGGACCATAGTCTCAGAGGACATCATGATCAATTGTCATAACCTAGTCCCCAAAGATAATGTTCTACATCCTACTTCGGTGAGCAGTGTTTGGGATCTTAAAAGCTCCTGAGCGACCATCTAAGGTGCAACTATTGGTCTCTCCATGAGTGGAAGAAAGAAGTGTAATGGAGATGCTTGGGAACAATTAGTCCAATGGACTAATGGAACATGTTAACATCAGTCTGCACAACTCTGCGTAAAGAAGACTGGTAGGGTGGCTACCACCACCAACTGCTCTGAAAGGGATCACATTAGAAGGTCTCAGATATAGCAGGAGAAAATGTGGAACAAAACTCAAAATCATTAAAAACAAAAACGGGGCTTACTGATTAGAAGGAGACTGGGGGAACCTGAGACAATCCTTCAGGTCGAGAAAGGAACTCACCCTTGTGGCCCAATTTACAGCTAAGCAGTATATAGGTATATAGGGGACAACAACATTAGCAAGGTTTGCTCACCATGGAATGGTCAATCATTCAAGATCAAAAGTGCAACATTTACCTAAGGACAAAGTTAGGAAGGGATGGGAAGGTGGGTGGGATAGAAATCAGAACCACAAGAAGCAAGTGAAATAACTTTCGATGCATGGAGGGGATTGCAGTCAGTCAGATGAAACAGTGCAGGATTTGCTGACTGTAAAATGGATGATCTGCTCTGTAAACCTTCACTCAACTCACAATCAAAAGTTTACAAAGAAGAAAGTCACTAAATCCAGCCTTCAGTCCAGAGGAGGATTAAGCTTGATTTCCTGGAGAGACAAATATCTAAGAATTTGTCTTCATATTTTAACATCACCACAATAATTAATATTATGGGAGGATACTTTGAGGCTATGCAAATGCCCTGGTTCTCTTTAAAGCTTTACTCTCTGTTGTTGTTAAGTGCCGTCAGGTCAGTTCTGATTCATAGTGAACCTGTGTACACTACCTGGTAACCTAGGTTACATGTCCTGGTCCTGCGCTATATTCATAATCTTTCCTGTGTTTAAGACTATGATTACAGCCACTTTGTCAATTCATCTCATTAAGGGTCTCCTTTTTTACTGACCCTCTACCAAGCATAATGTCCTTCTCCAGGGACTGGTGCCTCCTGACAACAAAGTACAGGGATGGAGTCTCGCCATCTTTGTTTCTAAGGAGCATTCTTGTCATACTTCTTCCAAGACAGATTTGTTTGATCTCGGGCAGTCCATGGACTATTTAACATTCTTTCACTTTCTGCTCTTAGCTTTCACCAGTGAATCTTGCCTGTAGCAATTATTACTGGGATGTTGTTGAGGTTGTTGTTGTGTGCCCTCAAATCGGTTCTGACTCATAGAGATCCTGGATAGGTTTCCAATGAGAGGCTGGTGAGTTGGAACCACTGACCTTGCAGTTCAAACTGACCTTGAGGTCGAGTGCTTATCCTACGGTGCCATACCAGGTCTCCATTATTGGGATTGTTGGTGGTGGTGTTACGTGCCGTGGAGTCGGTTCCGACTCATAGTGACCCTGTACAGGGTTTCTAAGGCTCTAAATCTTTTCAGGAGCAGAAAGCCTCATCTTTCTCCCGTGGAGCAGCTGGTAGTTTTGAACTGCTGACCTTGCGGTTTGCAGCCCGATTCGTAACCACTACGCTACCAGAGCTCCTTTGGGATCGACTAAAGATAATTTTCTATCTTCTTCTTTTATTTTATATTTATTATTTGGAATTCTTCTCTATGGAAGATTTGCCGATTCTACTCCATTTATTCGATTTATTCAATCATCCATTCGTATCAGTTGTTGTTGTTTGGTGCTGGTGGGTCAGTTCCAACAATGCACAACAGAACACAACACTGTCCATCCTGGGCCATCCTCACAGTCATTGCTGTGTTGAAGCCCACTGTTGTTGCAGAATGGACTCATATTCTTTTTTGTTTGTTTGTTTCCCAACTTTTTCTTGTGAATTGAGTGAAGGTTTACAGAGGAGATCATCAGCTTTACAGTAAACAAGTCATACACTTTACTTCATTGATGGTGGTGGTTATGTGCCATGGAGTCGGTTGCGACTCATAGGCACCCTGTACAGGGTTTCCGAGGCTGTAAATATTTACAGGAGCAGAAAGCCTTATGTTTCTCCCACAAAACCGCTGGTGATTTCGAACTGCTGACCCTGAGGTTAGCAGCCCCGATTCGTAACCACTATGCTATCAGAGCTCCTTAGATGGTTGCAATCCCTGAAGGGATTTTTTTTCAATTGCCAACTATTTTCACAATTATCATGGTGAGTATGACTTTTGTAATGTAGTGAAACAGTATTTCACAAGCATTTGAAACCACTGAATTATATAAAAAGATTCTGAGTTTAAAAGGGAGATTACTGATCACAGGGAGAATTCTCGTCTCTAGATTCTGATACCAGTGGCTGTTGGGACATCGTAGAGGAACAATCTTTTGTAATATGAAATCTAGCTAATGAGTACCTTAATAAAGACTGCCCTCATTTATTTAGCACCTTCTTGATACATGCATTACCTCAGCAATCCTCACACAAAGGTTCTGTCCTGACAACTCCATGGTAAATCAGTTCTGATGTAAGTCAAATACCTCTTTTGTTTTGTTTTCATTATGACTGCCTTTTATTTATTTTTAACTGTTTTATTGTGAATTATGTGATAGTTTACATGGAAGAACATTAGCTTTACATTCATCCTATCGTTACATTGCCATGGTTACAATCCCCTCCATGCATCATCAACCAACCAAAGTGTATACCCTGCAAGCTTGCCCCCTGGTCGTCAGCACACAGCCCCTCTCCCTCTCTGGGTTTAGAGTTCCCAACCGCTCGATATCTCCATATCATTGTATCTGCCTCCATCTCTGGTGTCACTGCTTCTCTGGGTAGGGTCCCACACTCCGCTCTTCTCCCTTGGTGGTCCCAGGGCCCTCCGCTCCTGTACTGCAAAGTCAACCACTCCCTTCCTTTTGCTACAAAACATCTTCCTTTACATTTCCAACCCTCACAGTAAGTCCTGATAGTAATTATTCACTATTGTACCACATGAGTGCTATCCACATCTCCTTTTATTAGTCCCGCCCAGACAGATTGGACACTACTCAGTAGAGATTCTACCTTCCTCTGCGCCCTCTGGATCTAGGCTCCCTCTTGAAAGCATGTAAGCCAGTCACTTCTTGCCTTTGTTGCACCTCCTTCCCATTTTGGATAGCCAATGTCCAAGTTGCCCATCCTGTCTACCCTGTGTATTGCAGGGGTGGGAATGATCCTCGTTGTAAAGATTTATTCCCTCTTTTGAGCTACTGCATCCATAGGGGTAGGTCCAGTTCATCAAAATGTATCAGATTACTCTTTTTTCCCCTCTTCTTTCTTCTTCTAGTTGAGCTCTGATCATCCAGCCATTGAAGCCAGGTCAAGTGGGTATTATCTGCAAGTGTGGGAATTCTTGTGCATATGCCCTCTCTTCTAATCAACTACATGCTTCATTCTCCACTCTAGTCCTCTGTGGCTATGTCACTGACTCTGGGCCCAAGAGTCCCCAGGTCTTGTCAAATTGCTGGCCAACCAGGTTTCCATCCGGGTTCATAGGAGTCTATTGAACATGATTGGACTGAGCTCACAGCTTCATTGCTGTTTTTCCCTCACTTCCCCTTATTGGTGACCAACATGGTCACTTGTCAGAGAGCATGTCTGCTTGTGTATTCCCATTGAGTCTTAGTCTTGGAAGGGGTTTGCCCTGAGGGGACCCGACCACTTGCCTTGATGTCTCCTGGGCAGGCAACTTGCTTGCTCTTGTAGTAGTCAGTCGGACTGCTGTTAATGTTTTGTATTTTTCCTGTCGGTCTTTCATTCAAGAAGTATCTTTTGTTCTTCTAACTGCTTCAGGCTGGTCTGCTTGTCCTTTCCGGTGGAAATGCCCCACCTCAGAAGATTGTGGATGGGGTTCAGGATTCCATCTATGGTCTTATGCAATGCAGAGGCACTGCAGGAAGTCTCCTTCACTGGGCAAGTTGTATCCCCTTTTTAGGTATTCCAATCAGTTATAGGCAGAAGATGGACTTACAAGCTTTCTATGGTGATATTTCTGGCTATTCCTTTCTCTTCCCCTCAAGTGCCTATTTTATAATGGTATGCCAGGGAAACCAAGATTCAAAAGACAGCCAAGCATCATAACATTATTTCTCCTGTTTTGCCCATTTCAACCATACCTAAATCCCTGTATTCCAGAGCCCTGTTGTTCCAAGGTTGTGCATACATCATTAGTTACCACTGTCTCGCTTAGCCCATGCAAACCTACTTAACTGTTCTCCCATTCGCCTTGTTCCTCCATCCCCCTCCCCCTTCTTGCGTATTGGCCCCCTCCCCAGCACCCAAACTATCCTGTGTCTATTTCCTACCCTGTGCTCCACCTTCCCCTCCCTCCCCTCACCCCACCCCCCTCATTCCATTAGCCAGCAAAGAATTCCGCCCCCCTTTTCCTATTGGTTCTCTTTCTTAGTCTTTTACAGTAGTGGTTCTATGCAGTATTTCTCCTTTTGTCACTAATTTCACGAGACATAATGTCCTCAACGTTCATCCATGTTATGTGGTAGCTTACAGCTTCCTTGTCATTCTTCAAGGTAGCATAATATTCCAGTGTGTACATAGCACAGTTTGTTTATCCATTCTTCAGTTGATGGGCACTGAGGCTGTCTCCATCTTTTTGCTGCTGTAAATAGTGCTGCTATGAACATTAGTGTGCATATACCTACTCATTACTCATGTTATGGCTCATATTTCTTTTGGGTAAATACTAAGTAGAGGGATTGCTGGATCATAAGGTATTTCTATTTCCAACCTTCTGAGGAAGCGCCATATTGCTTTCCAGGGAGGTTGGGCCATTTTGCAATCCCACCAGCAATGCAGGAGTGTACCAGTCTCTCCACATCCTTGCCAGCATTTATTGTCTTCTACTTTTTTGATCTTTGATGTTATTGTTGGTGTGAGATGATATCTCATTGTTGTTTTGATTTGCATCTCTCTAATGGCTAGTGATCGTAAACATTTCTTCATATGTTTGTTGGCTGCCTGGTTCTCCACCTTGGTGAAGTGTCTGTTCATGTCCTGTGCCCATTTTTTAATTAGAGGTGATGTAGTTTCCTATATATTTTAGAAATATGTTCCTTGTCTGATGTATCATTGCAAAAGATTTTTTCCTATTCTGTGTGTTCCCTATCTACTCTTCTGGTGAAGTCTTTTGATGCACATAAGTTTTTAATTTTTAGTATGTCCCAATCATCTATTTTGTCTGTTTTTGTTTGTGTAGTTTTTTAAATGTTTTATAGTCTGTGTATTCCCAGAATTAGTGCCCTAACATTTGTCCCGATTTTTTCATTGATGGCCTTCATAATTCTGGGATTCACATTTAGGTCTTTAATCCATGCTGTGTTGGTTTTTGTATAAGCCATGAGGTAAAGGTCTTGTTTCCAGCTTTTGTATATCACTTCCAGTTCTGCCAGAACCATCTGTTGAAGAGACTATTCCCTCCCCATGAGATACATTTAGGTACTTGGTTGAAAATCAGTTGGCTGTATGTGGATGGGTTCATTTCTGGACTCTCAATTCCGTTCCATTGATAAATGTATCTTTCATTGTACCAGTACCAAGCTGTGTTGACCACTGTAGCAATGTAATAAATTTTGAAGTTGGAAGTGAGAGGTTTCCAACCTTATTCTTCTTCTTAAGCAATGCTTTGCTTATCCTGGGTCTCTTTCCTTTCCATATAAAGTTTATAATAGTTTTTTCCATCTCTTTGAAGACTATTAATGCCTGTTATTATCAGTACCTTTATAAATCATAACATCAGACATCTGTGGGTAAATATGGAGACTGATAACATCAGGAAGTTTAGTGCAGATACATTGTATGGAACACATATGTGTGGACTTCAGAAGGTCCATGGAAAAATAGAATGAAACGATAATGGAATTTTTCCATAAACTTTTCAAAGCCCCCTTGTATTGCTAACCATAAAATGTACAAAAAGAAAGAAAGAAAAAGGCAACAGGTGGTCGTAAGTGCAGTTCACCATAATTAGAATATGTTGTACGTAATTAGAATATGTTGTAAGTTGGAGACTACTTATACTTTCTTCTCTAGCTACTAACATTTTTTTTCTACATTCCCAATTATTTGTTAAGAAAAACATTACCTTTTTGGTGGGGGTGGTATTTTAAACACACAAAAGTGGAGAGAAATGTCTATTATATTGAATGCCCATGTCCTCTACACACAACTTCAACAATTATCAACACATGGTCATTGCTTCATTTTGTATATTTTGTACATTTTTATCCCCTCCTCAGCTATTTTTGAAAGAAAGATGAGGCTGTCTGCTCTTGTAAAGATTTACAATCTCAGAAACTCGCTATGAGTTTTTACTTAGTTATTTTTAAAGCAGATACAGATGTATTTTATTAAACGAACTTTTCCATTTGAAAGAAATTGTGGTGGAAATATATACAACAAAACTGTCACCAATGCAACAGTTTCTACACATACAATCCCGTGACATAGATTATACTCCTGTGTAACCTTCACCAAGAAGCCCTGGTATCTCAGTGGATTCCAAGCTGGGCTACTAACTGAAAGGTCAACAGTTCGAATCTACCAGTCACTCTGAAGGAGAAAGATAGGCTTTGTGCACCCCTAAAGATTTACAGCCTCAGAAACACTATACAAGGGTCGCTTATGAGTCAGAACCAACTCGGTGGTATATAATCATCACCACAATGTCTCCTAAGCAAAACTCCCCTAAACCCCCTCCCTCCTACCCCTGATAATTACAAATAATTCTTGGTTTCTATATATTTGCTTATTTCATGTAAGTGCAATCATAAAGTATCCTTTAAGGAAGTTTTTAAAAGAAAAGATAACCTACAGTTCCTGGCTCCCAGTCCTTTCCCTGCGGGCAAAATAACTGCCTCCCTGATACTTCTTCCCCTTTCCCCTCATTTTCCAAATGCAGGCAACTCTGCCTGGAGAGATACGATCAGCCGGACTCTCTTCCTGGCGCGTTTCCTGTAATCCTACCTGCCGTTTATTTCTCCACGTAGCTCTGCAACTGAAAACGATCTCTCTCAGTGGCCGTGGGCAGTGGTAAACCCAGCCCCTCAGCAGGACATTTAATCGGCCTGTGGCTCTTTGCCACGATCATGGACTCTTTCCTTATTTGGGGTTATTTTCTAGGTTCCATCTCCAAACCAGGTCTGGCCGCCGGGTACACTGCAACTTCACTTCAAGCACAGTGAGGTTTGGCCGGGTCAAAATGAAGCCAAAATAATTGGGATTCTTCTGTAAGGGGGTGGGGGTCTTCAAAAAGTTCCTTGAAAAAAATAGATTGGAAAAATAATGGAATTTTTTCCCATGTACTTAAAAAAAAAAACCCTCATCTATCAGAAACCCTGGTGGCGCAATGGTTAAGCACTCAGTTGCTAACCAAGAGGTTGGCAGTTCAAGTCCACCAGCTGCACCATGGAAGAAAGATGGTGGCAGTCTGTTGCCACAGTCTGTTTCCTTGGAGACCATTCTACTCTGTCCTGTAGGGTTGCTATGAGAAGGAATGGGCTCATGGGTAACACGTTGTTAATTACCTAGGGACCAGGGTTTTCATCAGCCACTCTATCCCCAGCACAAGATGTGGTACTTGGCAGGCTTATGCCTTACAGGTAAGGAGTCTGGAGAGTTCTAGACCCGCACTATCAAATAGAGTCCTGATGTGGACTGTAGGATAAGCACTGGACCACTAGATGGGTTTGAACCACAAGGTCAGCAGTTCAAACTCATCAGCTGTTCCTGGGAAACCCTATGAGCTCTCAGCACTCAATAACATTATGCTGAATGGATGAATGCCAAGTTCAGAGGCGGGTTTCTATTGCGAGGGCAATAGGGAGCCACAGAATTGCTTTAGGCCGAATTGAGATATGGTCAGACCTAAGCTCTGATCTCTAACTTTTCCTACACTTTAATGTAGACACAAGCTCCCAAAACACCAAAACTCACTGCCATGGAATCAATGCTGATTTCTAGGTGATGCCAACACCATCTTGTCTAGTACGGCGGCCAGCTGGGTGTGACAGTGTGTACCGAGATGAGCCATAAATGTAAAATGCCCATCAGAGACTGTGAAATCGCTCATTAATAATTTTTATAAAGAGTTCACATTATATCATCAATGATATTTTGAATATCTTAAGTTAAATAAAATCAGTTGCCAAAATCGATTTTACCGAAATTTTTTTTTAACGTGGGAAAGAACATTTTTCATTGCAATTGTAGCTCACACTCTTGACACTCAGTACATTTCTATAGAACAGTTATTGTTAAGTGTTGTTGTTAAGCAACTCTGTATAGGGTTTCTGAGGAGTAGCTGATGAGTTTGAACCGCCGACCTTGTGTCCAGTGCTTATCCTACAGTGCTACACAGGACTCCTATTGGGTAGCGCTGGTCCATATTCCTTATCTGTAAGCATTTGCACATGCTGTTCCCCATTTTGGGAGTCCCTTTCTCCCACTCCTCCTCCCCACAACTAATTCCATGTATCTTTTCAGGTCTCAACTCTTAATGAGCACTGGTGGCATAATGGATTAAGTATCAGGCTACTAAGCACAAGGTCAGTGGTTCAAAACCACCAGGAGAAAGATGCAGCCATCTGCTCTCCTCACACTCTACAGTCTCAGAAAGCCTAAGGAGTTCTTTCCTGTCCTATGAGTTGAAATTGGTCTTGGATTAGGTTTGGGCTTGGTCTCAACTTAGATTGTGTCTTTCTGGAAGCCTTCCCTGAGCCTCCAGGTTGGGTCAGGTATCTATTCTGGGCTTTCACAGGTCTCTGGGCCCCCCTCTTCCTGACCTCATCAATTCTATCCTGGCCCTAACTGCTACACACAGGCCTCTGTTAGTGCATTCTTGTCCTGACCATCTAAACTGTGTCTGTGTATCTGTCTACCCTTTTAGACAGATTAGTACATGAAGGATAAAATTGGTCTTGGTAGTGGTAGTGGTTGTGTGACACTGAGTCATGTCCAACTCATAGCGACCCTGTACATCTTGAGGCTGTACATCTTGATGGTAGTGACTGGTAGATTCGAACTGCTGACCTTGAGTTTAGCAGCCCAGCTCATAACCCACTACACTTCCAGGGTTCCTTAAAAGTTTACCTTGCTCACCACTTTATTTCCAGAATCTGGCACAGAGTCCGTTTGTTAAGTGAATTACTAAATGACTAGTAAGATGTGGATTATGAACATTTCACCTCTCATGAACTGAATTGTAAAACCAACCTTAGAGATCTTACCCTAATGTAGTGCTTGGGTCAGCTTTAACTACTATTGGGTGTGCAGCAGACGTGCTAGATCAGCCCGGATTCTCCAGAGAACAGACCGACAATAGAATATGGAGATCTCTATATATATATGCATAGATGTGTATTATTGTTAGGTGCCGTCAAGTTAGTACCAACACATAGTGACCTTATGCACAATAGAACAAAACACTGTCTGGTCCTATGCTAACCTCACCATCGTTGATAAGCTTGAGTCCATTGCTGTTACCACTGTGCCAATCCATCTCATTGGGGGGCTTCCTCTTTTTCACTGACCCTCCTCTTTACCAAATATGATGTCCTTTTCCAAGTACTGATACCTCCTGATAATATATCCTAAATATGAGAAACGAAGTCTGGCCATCTTGGCCTCCAAAGAGCATTCTGGCTGTACCTCTTACAATACAGATTTGTTTGTTTTTTTGGCAGTCCATGGTGCTTTTTTTTTTCCCCCCCAAAATGTTAAGATTTTATTTACAATGTTTCTTCTTCCCCCCTCCCCCAATTATGAGGTTTATTAGGGATGTGAACCAGGTACAATCTAGGATAATAAAAAACAAAAAACAAAAAAAACCCTCAGGACACAGCAGTTTTCTAGCCAGACATACTTCTCTTTAGTGTAGACAAGCCTCACTTGTCTTTGGCTTCTCAGCAATGTGGTCCCTTGTCCACTGCTCTGTTCTGCCAAATGTTACAAAGATCTTTTACAACGCTTCTTTGTTGTACAGAAAGTAAAAATGCTACAGCAAAAGTCTTACACAGAAACCTAACAACACTTAGAACTTTGTTGGGGTGAAGTCCTCAAGCTTGGTGGTGGGTTTCCCAGAAGGACTAAATAGAAGAACGTGGAACATCACAGGTACTATTCTTTGGGTTTTTTGGGTGGGTGGGTGTGTGTCCTGGAGTTTGAATCACAGCTATGTTTTTTTTAAACAGCTACAAAATTCATGAGCCGTCCAACCAATAATGTTCTTTATTTGCAGTTTATTTGGGGTCTTATTAATCTTCATCATATGTTTCTTGTTTCCTCTTTTCACCTTTTCCACTTTCTTCTTCCTCTTCCTCTCCATCCTCATCTCTTCTTCATCTTCATCAAATTCTCCATCATGGCCAAATTCTTCTTCCTCCCCACTTTCATCTTCATCTTCCTCCCTGTCTACATCTTCATGCTCATCCTCTTCTAAATCAAAATCCTCCTCCTTGTCCTCCTCATCCTCATCTTATTCTTCATCCTCACCATCACCTCAACATCTGAGTCAGAGGTTTCCTGGTCGTCTGAGTTGACACCATCCAGGTAGGTCAGTTGGGGGAGGAGTCTGAAGACACTCCCTTGGTAATTTTTCAAGTTGGTAACCTCACAGTTAAACAGATCCAGCCTTTTCAGATATTCTAATTTCTTCAAAGGTTACCAAGGTGCTAATATTTTTCCATTTATTTCCACTTAAATTAAGTTGTGTGAGGTTTGGAAGTTTTTCTGCTAACATGTCCAGACCTCCAAAGATTCTGTTGTCACTGAGCTCAAGTTTTGTGCTGTTGTTGTTTTTTTTCAATTTTGGTGGTTTGGGAAGATTTGAAACTGAAATCAAGACTATGTTTATGAAACTGAGGAACTCTAAATTCATAGATTCAGTTGTTAAACCCTTGATTTTTCCATCATTTGATTTGCAATTGTCTAGGGTAAGTTCTTGAACAGCCTCTGGGGTCCAGTTCTCAGCTACAAGTGGTTCCTTCTCTCCATGTTTCTTCCTCCTGCCTCTCCAAACTTAACTTTCCCATGAGCGTCCATGGCTGCCCCTTTGATTTTAAATGAAGATCATTCCATCATTCATAGTGAGCATATCTTACTACTTTCCTTGTTCCCCCTATATTCCTATCTACTGCTTGCTTGAGAGGGCGTGTTCCTTTGCAGACCTGAAGGGGTAGTCTAGGACCCCCAATCTCTTTCTGAACAGTAAGCCCAGTCTTTTTTTTTTTTATAAAATAATTTTGAGTTTTGTTCCATACAATTAGACACTTACAACATAGATTTTGATAAAGAGATTAATTTTTCTCCAGACTGTTTTCCCTTATTTTCTTTCCTTTTTTTTTTTAACGGCATAGAAACATTGCTTTGAAATTTACGCTTGAAAAGGTAGTTCATTGGTCTTTTTAAAAATATATATATTTGCCTATTGCTTTAATTCCATAATTGATATGAAATCACATCAGTAATTAGCTCAATCACATCAGTAATTAGTAAAAGATAAATGAAGGCCACGCTGAGATCAGCTTCCTGTCATCCCAGCTTGTTCATGGTCTGCTCTCATTGGGTCTTCTAGGGCTGCTCCACTCTCTCCACTCTTATCACAGCCTGTTTTTTGTCCTCCCTCGCCCACCATCCCTACTCATGCTAGGTTCATATTTACAGTCTCTCTCACACAAACACCCTAAATTCTGTTCCTCGTCTACATTTTGGTATCATTCATTTCACTAAAAGCCAGCTCTTAATTTCACAAAAAGTAAACCATTCTCCAAAAGACTGTACTTTTGAAAACTGTTGTTGTTAAATCTGTTCTAACTCACAGCACGACACAGCAAATACTCTCCATTCTTGAGCCATTTCACTATTGTTAAGCTTGAGCCCATTGCTGCTGCCCCTGTGCCAACCCAGCTCATTGGGGGTCTTCTTCTTGTCGCCAGCCCTCCACTTTACCAAGCATAATGTCCGTCTACAGGAATTGGTCCTTCCTGATAATATGCCTAAAGCATGAGAGATGAAGTCAGACTATCCTGGCTTCTAAGGAACATTCTAGATGTACTTCTGCCAACACAGATTTGTTTGTTCTTCTGGCACTCCATGTTACTTTCAATATTCTTCTCCAACACCATAACTCAGATGCATCAGTTCTTCTACGGTCTTCCTTATTCATTGTCAAACTTTCACATGCATATAAGGCCATTGAAAATATCATGGCTTGGTCAGGCACACCTTAGTCCTCATAGTGATATCTTCGCTCTTGAACACTTTTAAGAGGTCTTGTGCCCCAGAATTGCCTAATGCAATACGTAGTTGGATTTCTTGGCTGTTGCTTCCATGAGTGTTGATTGTATATCCAAGCAAAATGAAGTCTTTGACAGCTTCTATCTTTTTCCATTTATCATGATGATATTTATTGGTCCCGTTGTGAGGACTTTTGTTTTCTTTAAATTAAGATTCAATCCATACTGAAGGCTGTGGTCTTTGATCTTCACCAGTAAATATTTTAAGTCCTCTTCACTTTCAACAAGCCAGGTTGTATCATCTGCACATCGCAGGTTATTAATGAGTGTTCCTCCAATCTGATGCCACATTCTTCTTCATATAACCCAGCTTCTCCAATTATTTGCTCCACATATTGATTGAATAAGTATGGTGAAAGAATACAGCTCTGGTACACACTTTTCTTAATTTTAGTGTCCTTTTGTTCTGTTCTAATGACTACCTACTTTTTTGTATATTTACAAGTTCCTCAGGAGCACAAAGTGTTCTGGAATATCCATTCTTCACAATGTCATCCATAGCTTGTCATTATTCACACAGTAAAAAAAAGTCAATAAAGCACAAGTAAACATCTTTCTGGTATTCTCTGCTTTCAGCCAAGATCCTTTTGACATCAGTAAAATATCCCTAAGGAGCTCTGGTAGCATAGTGGTTACGAATTGGGCTGCCAACCTTAAAGTCAGCAGTTCGAGACTACTAGCCACTCTGCGGGAGAAAGATTTACAGCCTCAGAAACCCTGTCCAGGGTCGCTATGGGTAGGAACCGACTCGACAGCACGTAACAACAACAAAATATCCCTAGTTCTATGAACTCTGGTAGCATAGTGACTATGAATCGGGCTGCTTATTTCATTAGTTCGAAACTACCAGCTGTTCCACGGGGGAAGGATGAGGCTTTCTGCTCCTGTAAAGATTTACAGCCTCGGAAACCCTATACAGGATTGCTATGAGTTGGAACCGACTCCACGGCACATAACAACAACAACAACAATGTCCTCTGCTGAGTCCAATTTGAGTTTCTGATAGTTCCCTGTTTATGTACTGTTGCAGCCATTTCTGAATAATCTTAAACAAAATTTTACTTGCATGTGATATTACTTATAGTGTTCGTTGATTCCTGCATTCTGTTGGGTCACCTTTCTTTGGAATGGGCACAAATATGAATCTCTTCCAATCAGTTGGCCAGGTAGTTGTCTTCCAGATTTCTTGGCATAGATGAGTGAGTGCCTCCAGTGCTGCATCAGTTTGTTGAAAGATTTGAGTTTGTAGTCCATCAATTCCTAGAGTCTTTTGTTTTTTTAAAAAAAATTTTTTTAACTTAAGGTTTTTATTGTGGATTGAGTGAAAGTTTATAGGACAGATCATCAGTTTTACATTCAATAAATCATATACCTTGTTTCATTACAATGAATATAACCCCCTCCATGTACCATCGGAGTCCTGGTGTGACGCTGTGGGCTAATGTGCCAGACTGCAAAGTTGTCTGAACTGCAAGGTCGGCAGTTCAAGCTCACCAACTGTTCCTTGGAAACTCTATACAGGGTTGCTATGGGTCGGAATCGACTTGATGGCACTTGACAACAACATGTACCATCAGTTAACAGTATTTCTCTCTATTCACTTTAGCTATGTTTTTTTGTGTTTTTTTTTTTTTTAACACTCAGGCGTTTATAATAACTTACACCACCAAAGAGCACATTCTTCAAGTTTACCTCCTGGCCACCATTTCTTAGTCCCACTCTTCCCATGAATCTAGAGTCCTCAGCTGCTCCCTCTCTCCATGTCTCCATCTCTGCCTCCATCTCTGGTGTCGCTGCTTCTCTGAATAATGTCTCTCATTCCACTTGTGCGCTTCTCCCTTGATGATCCTAGGATTCTTTGTTTCTGGACTGTAAGATTAACCACTTCCCCATTTTTGTTACAAAACTACCTTTACAGTTGTGACCATCACAATTAGTCATGGTAACAATTGCTCTCTATTGAATCATACAAATCTTATCCCTATCTCTTTTCACCAGACTCATCTAGACAAGAAGAAAACTATTAGTGGGGACTCTTTCTTCCCCTACACACTATTAAACTAAACTCCCCCTTGGAACTTTGTAAGCCAGTCACTTCGTGCATTTATTGCCCCCTCATTTTAGGTAGCCAATGTGTAAGATGCCCAATCCTGTCTACCCTGTGTACAGAGAGGATAGCATTGATACTTGATGTGAAGATTCCTTTCCTCTCTGTTGGTCTTTAGAGTTACTACCTCCATGAGTATAGGTCAAGTTCATCAAATTGTAGCAATTCACCCTCTTTTTCTTTATGAAAAATTGTTTTGTTCTTTTTTGTTTTTATCTTCCTCTAGTTGAGTTCTGATTATCGAGCCATCAAGGCTAGGTCAAATGGGTACTATCTGCAAGTTTGGGTGTTCTTGTACATCTCCTTTCACTTCATATCAGCTGGATGCTTCACTCTCAGCTCTAGCCCTCTGCAGCTATGTCCTTGTCCATAGGCTCAGATGTCCCCAGGTCTCACATTTTGGACCAACCAGCCCTTCCTCTTCTCTCTCTCATCTCCAGGTCAACAGGAGTCTGTGGAACGTGGTTGAACTCAGCCCATTTCTTCATTGCTGCCTTTCCCCCTCTTCCACTCACCAGTAGACTCACCAGTAGACCAACATGCCAGCTCATGTGCTCCCTCTGACTTTCAGTCTTAGAGGGGGGTCTGTCCTGAAGGAACTTGATTGCTTGCTCTGATGGCTTTCCGGTGAGCAACTTGCTTATTCTTGTAGTAGCCGATCATACTGCCATTTTTGGTTTGGGTTTTTCCTGATGATCTTTCTTGGAAAATGTATCTTCTGTCACTGTAGCTGTTCCAGGTTGGTCTGCTTGTCCTTTCTAGTGGGAATGTCCCACCTTATAAAGTTCTGGATGGGACTCAGGATTCCACCTAAGGTCCTATACATTGCAAAGGCTCTGCAGGAGGCCTATTCACTGGGAAAGTTCTAGAACCCCTTTTAGGTATTCCAATCTGTTATAGGCTGAAGACAGACTTATAAGCTTTCTGTAATCATGTTTCTGGACATTCCTTTCTATCCCACTCAAATGTCCATTTTACAAGAGTAGGCAAGGGAAACCAATATACATAAGACAATCAAGCATCTTAGTATTATTTCCCCTCTTCAAACTATGCCTTGATCCCTGTATTCCAGAGCCCTGTTGTTCCAAGGTTTAGCATGCATCATTATTTACCTCTGTCCCATTTAGCCCATGCAAACCTGTCTCAGTGTTCCCTTATCTACCTTGTTCTTCCACCCCCTTCCCCCAATTCCTACAGTCCCAAACCAAAACCCAAGTCCAACTCCTAGTGACCCTGTTGGACAAAGTAGAAATGATTTCCAGATATGGCAGTCTGCTTCAGAAAATTTTCCTTCCACAGTGTGGGTGGTGGGTTCCAACCAATGACTTTTCAGTTAGCACCAAGCACTTAGGCACTGCACTACCAGGGCTCCTTGCACAGAACACAATGGTGAAGAAAGAACACAGACTCTTGAGGCTCAAGTTACGTCTCTGCCTTAGTCTGACTTTGATTTCAGGCGAGCTACATAAATGATCCTACATCGTATTTTTCATATGTAAAATGGTGGTAATTTTTAATTGGTAGTGGTGGCATGCCACGGAGTCAGTTCCAACTCATAGCAACCCTGTATTGGGTTTCTGAAGCTGTAAATCTTTACAGGAGCAGAAACCCTCATCATTCTCCCATGGAGCGGCTGGTAGATTCGAACTGCTGACCTTGCGGCTAGCAACTCAGATTGTAATCCACTACGCTACCAGAACTCCTTAATTTATAATTAGCACTGTTATGTGGATCAATGCATTCATAAGGGTAATATACTCAGAACAGTGCCTGCTACATAGTCCAAGCTCAATTAAAGTTAAATTCATAGTTCTCAGACGTGAGCAGACATTAGAATCACCCTGGACGGCTTGTTAAAACATTGGTTGCTGGACCCCACCTTCCCCTCAGAGATTATGATTCACCCTAGTTGGGGAATTTCATTGCTAACACGTTCCCGGGCCAGGTTGCTCCTGCTGGTCCAGGAAACCTCACTTTGAGAATCAGTGAGTTAAGAGTTTATTGTTGACTGCTTTCCAGCTCCCTTTCTGATGGTTTTGCAGTCACCTCAGGTGCTCTGGACTCACTCTTTCCGCTGACTCAGGTCTTCTGCCTATTCCTCTCCCTCCTGGCTGGCATTAGTTCTGATAGTTGGTAATTGGAGCTCTGAGGCCGCTTCCCTCCCCCCCCCCCCCCCCCCCCAGCCCCAAGAGTAGCCCCAGCCTCCACCTGTTCAGGGCATCTAATTGATGGTTCATTCAATCACAGCTGTTCCTTTATTGGCAGCCTTCAGAACTGTCTCCAAGTCTCTTACATAAACTGACATCTTCCCTCCTGCCCTCTGGGAGGTGACAATCGGCACCTCATTTCTGACACTGGTTGTCCCCTGCAGTCCTCCCCCCATTACAGAGAAATGTTCTTGTTTGCCTTGTTAATACAAATGGCTTTAAATAAAGGGCCAATTAAGACTCCTTCAACTAATTCCTCTGTAACTTAGCCAGGCTGGCTGGAGCTAGAAGATCAGTGTGGCTAGAGCTGAGAACAAGGGGCGAGGATGGCAGGAGAGCCCGTTAAAGAACTAGAACAGGAGGTAAATTGTACAAGGATGTATATGTCAGGGCAAGAGTTTAGACTTTATCCCAATTGCAGTAAAAAAACTAATTATTATTTTAATTGTGAAATATATGCAAGCATATCTCGTTATTTCACTTTGCTTTATTGAGCTTTGGAGAGCCTGTGATTTTAACCAATTGAAAGTTTGTGGCAACCGTGGGTCGAGCAAGTCTGTCCACATCATTTTGCCAACATCCTGTGTTCACTTCCTGTGGCTGTGTCATATCGTGGAAATTCTCATACTACGTCAAACTTTCTCATACAGCTAGTGTACACTTTACAAGAGATTCTAGTACCATCCAGCTTCCTATAGTGTAAACATAACCTTTTTTATATGCACTGGGAAACCAAAAACTTCATAAGACTCATTTTATTGCAATATCCGCTTTATGATAGTGACCTGGGACTGAACCCACAATATCTCTGAGATATGCCCAAATGCAGAATATATATATATATATTGTTGTTAAGTGCCGTCGAGTCAATCCGACCCATAGCAACCCTGTATAGGGTTTCTGAAGAGCAGCTGGTGAGCTTGAACCACTGACTCTGCAGTTCAAATGGCTTTGCAGTCTGGAGCATTAACCCACAGCACCACATATGTATGTATGTATGTATGTATGTATGTGTGTGTGTGTGTGAGGGAGAGAGAAAGAGAGAAGAAATGCTTTCGAGAGTAACCAGATACGTAACCACTTGTGAGAGTGCCCATTAAACTATCACTCAATTCACAATAAAAACTTAGTATCCGGATGTTAGATTTAACAGATGAAGCCTTCAAAGTAGCCATTATAAATATGTTCAACTGACTAAAGAAAAACCATGATTCAAGAAGTAAGAGGAAGGTCTAAATGGCAATGTTTCATTAAATAAAGAATATAAAAAAAAATTAGAAGTCATAAGAAAAGAACCAAGTGGAACTCTGGAGCTGAAAAGTACACTAACTGAAATGAAAAGATCACTAGAGGGACTAAACAGTAGACTGAACTGAGAGGAAGCAATGAACAAACTTGATGATGGAGTTCAAAGAACAATAGGAAGAAAAATAAAAAAGAATCCAGGAAAATGAGAATGGCTTCAGAGAAATATGGAACTCCATTAAGAACAACAGCATGTGTATAAACCAACTGTCAGAAGGGAAGGACACAGAGAAAGGAGCCGAAAAAAAAATTGAAGACATCATGGCTGAAAACCTCCTAAAATTATTGAAAAACAAGATGAACTCCAAGTAGGATAAACACAAAGAGAGCCCCAAACAGATCCATCTGCGCTAGTAATGAAAGTCAGTGATAAGGGAAAAACCTTAAAAGCCACAAGAGAAAAAAAATGACTCTTCACCAATAAGGAAACCCCAGTAAGATAAAGGGACTTCTAGTGTGTTCTTTAAGGAGCTCTGGTAGCGTAGTGGTTACGAATCGGGCTGCGAACCTTAAGGCCAACAGTTCGAAACTACCAGCCGCTCCGCGGGAAAAAGATGAGGCTTTCTGCTCCCGTAAAGATTTACAGCCTCGGAAACCCTGTACAGGGTCGCTATGGGTCGGAACCGACTCGACGGCACTAAACAACAACAACAGTGTGCTCTTTGGTTGTTTAAGTGATTGTATATTACTGAATGTTTTTGTGTACATTAAAAAAAAAAAACACAAAAAGCAGGGAATAGAAGCAAATACTTTTGAATGATGATGCACAGAGAGGATTATAATCATTGCAATGAAATGAAATATGATAAGATGAATGTAAAACCAATGTTCTCCCATGTATCACTCAATTTACAACAACAAAAAAACTTTTTTTAAAAAAAAGCTCATGGAGAGCCATCTAAGGTGCAACTATTGGTCGCAAGAAAGAGTGACAAAAAGTGAAGACAGTTGGGAACAAATAGTATTAATGGACCATGTGAACAGCAGTCTCTATGACCCTGACGTGAGAACTAGATGGGAATGCTATCATCACCAACTGCTCTGAAAGGGATCACAGTAGAAGGTCCTGGATAGAGTGAGAGAAAATGTGGAACAAAACTCAAAATCATAGAGAGTCCAGGCTTAAGCCTTACATAGGATCACTATGAGTCAGAACCTTCTCGATGATGCTAAACAACAACAACAACAGAGTAAATTGAGACTAATGGAAACTGTGAGACTTGGAATTGTACTCACCCCCACGGCTCAATTTTCAACCAAATAATAGAAAAGTATATTGTTGGTGTTGTTAAGTGCTGTCGAGTCGGTTCTGATTCATATAAACCCTGTATGAGATTTCTGAGGAGCAGCTGGTGAATTTGAACCATTGATCTTGTGGTTCAAACTGACCTTTCGGTCCAGTGCTCATCCTACAGTGCCCTACCAGGACTTCGATAGGTATACAGGTGGGGGCCAACACCTCTAGTGAGGTCTGCACATTATCTGAGATCAAAAGGCCAGTAGATCTTGTTATAAGTTGATCAAGGTCCTGAACTCCAGGCCCTTGTAACTCATTCATTATGTCCCCTATACATGTCACCACATACATTTGCAGCAGAGGTAAATATCCATGTAGAAATATCTTCTGCCAAACCTATATATGACGAGGCTTCAAAAAGTTTATGGGTGCTCACTTCGGCAACACATATACTATTAAAAAAAATTGGAACAATACAGAGAAGATTAGCGTGGCCCCTGCGCAAGGATGACACACAAATTCGTGAAGCGTTCCATATTATATATATATATATAAAAAAAGTTTATGAAAAATGGGGGAGAACAAACAAGATGGCGGATCGGGTGAAAGCGCAGTAAAGGAGCCCCGCCAGCAACACAGAATACCTGACCAAGCAGGCTCAGGGGATGGTCCCAGAACTCTGAACCACATATAAAGGAATATTTAGAAGGTTGGAAGGCTTACAGCTGGGGGAATTTGTGGCAAAAGCAAGAAATTCATTGCTTTCTAGTCCGGGACACTCACCTGCTCCAGGAGCCTCCATCTTGGGTGAGCCAAGCGGGGGAAGGATTGTAGCGGCCACAGACGCCTGGCAGAACCGCTGAGATAAAGGTGTGGATATTCTTTTCTTTTGGCAGATGTTCATTGGTCCCTGGCTGTCTGAGCACAGCCATTCTGGTGACTATAGGGGTGTCTGAGCTAGTGGGCACCCCAGCCTGACCCTCGAGGGTTCTACTACACATGCGCACAGATCTCCTCAAAATTTAAAGAGACAGTTTCCAATTAAAACCAAACAGCCACAGCTGGCCCTAAACTGTTTACAACTAGAAAAAAGGCCTGAACAGGTATTGTGGAGCGGGACAAGCAGAAAAAAAGGAAGCAAGCCAAAAATTAAATCCTAAATTATGTCAAAACGACCAACAGTGGCATCTTGAAATTTCTTAAGAAGAAGAGTGAAAAGGAAAGCCCATTTCCTGATCATATCTACCTGAAGGCAATCAGAAAGCATAAAAAATACCAAAATACATACCCATCTAAGTATTAAGGCCACACATAACCCCTGAATATGCCCAAAAAACAGAAGCAGATGACCATATCTGCACATGTCCAGAAACAAGATAAAGTGACTGAGGCAAATGAGCTGGAAGGAGACCTACACTCCATACCAGAAGATGGGCAGGCTTTAGAAATGCCTGAAAAGGAATTCAGAAAAATGATTATAAAATGTATCAAAACACTATGCAATGGAGTTGAGAAAAATAAGGAAGAATTCAGGAGAGCGCTACAGGAACAATCAAATAAGATAGATACAGCATTAGAAATAATTCAAAACCTACAGAAAGAGGTCCAAACGATTAATAATAGAATATCAGAAATGGACAATACATTGAAAGGCAAAGGAGTAGAATTGAAAAGATAGAAGCCAGAACTAGTGAGCTAGAAAATAAATCTCTCAACACAACTAATATAGAAGCACAAATACAACAAAGGATTAAAAAAGTCTGAAGAAGGCCTAAGATTCATGTTGGATAACATGAAGAGGAACAACAAGAATTATTGGCATTCCAGAACAGGAACAATCACACAAGTCCACAGAAGAGACAGTTGAAGAGCTCATGGAAGAAAAATTCCCTAACATCCTGAAAAGT
>NW_006408686.1:5347919-5359300 GCF_000296735.1 Chrysochloris asiatica
TGAGACATTCCCACTAGAAAGGACAAGCAGACTGGAACAGCTACAGTGACAGAAGATACATCTTCATGATGAACCTGACCTATACTCAGAGCGGTAGTTACTCTAAATACCAACAGAGAGGGAAAGAGTCTTTAAATCAAGTTTCAATGCTATCCGCTCTTTACACAGGGTAGATAGGGATGGGCAACTTAGACATTGGCTACCTAAAATGAGGGGGCAATAAAGACACGAAGTGACTGGCATACAAAGTTTCAAGAGGGAATTTAGTTTAAGAGTATAGGGGGAAATAGCTGTCGTCTTGTCTAGATGGGTCTTGTGAAAAGAGATGGGGAAAAGATTTGTAAGATTAATAGTGAATAACTGTTATTTCATCATGACTAATCACAACTGTCATAATTGTACAGGTGGAAGTTGTGTAACAATAAAAGGGGAGTGGTTAATCTTACAGTCCAGAAACAAGACGACCCTAGGACCATCAAGAGAGGAACGCACAAGCAGAATGTGGGACCTTATCCAGAGAAGCAGCAGTGCCAGAGATGGAGACGGAGATGAGGGCATGGAGACGGGGAGCGGCTGAGGACTCTAGATTCATGGACTAAGAAGAGAAGGACTAAGAGCTGGTGGCCGGAGCAGACTTGCAGAATGTGCCCTTTGGAGATGTAAATTATTATAGATGCCTGAGTGGGTTTTGTTGTTTGTGTGTTTTTTAAAAAGCTAAAGTGGATAGAGAGAAATACTTTTAACTGATGGTACATGGAGGGGATTGTAATCAAAGTAATGAAACGAGGTAAATGATTTGTTGAATGTAAAACTGATGGTATGCCCTGTAAACTTTCAATCAATCCACAATAAAAACCTTAAATAAAATAATAATAATAAGTGACCACAGTGGAAAAAAAATAGTTTATGGAAAATGAACTAAAAAGATAATGAAATTTTTCCACCAACTTTGTGATGTTCCCCCACCCCCACCCCCGCTCTCCTAAGGAGTTACGAGTCACTTTAGACTTTAGCCATTTGGGGCTTCATGTATAATGTTCGAATTTTAGGTTGGGAGAGCCTAACTCACTTACAAGTAATAAGGGGGACAGGGATAACACTTTGCAAAGGAGAAGAACCAAGTTTGTATCTTCCTCTCTCCTCTCTTACAGTCTCCTCCTAAATGTCTGATTATAACTCAGAATTCCTGTTTTCCTTTTCTTATTGTATGAGAGCTTGAATTCTAAAGCACTTGGTTGGTGGAAAGTTGTAGTCTGCAGAAGGAGCTCTAACTCCATTTTAAATCGACACGTGAGGGTAAGTCACAAAGTATTGCTATTAAATTATAGCATTCTTTATTCAACAAAAACATCAAAATGTGAAGCTATTGTTTCTCAACATGTCCTCCAACTAGGTCTATACATTTTTTTTTTCTTTAAATGTTTTATTGTGAATTATGTGATCGTTTACATGGGAGAACATTAGTTTTACATTCATTCTACCGTATAGTCTCATTGCCATGGTTACAATCCCCTCCATGCAATCCTTCCCCTGTACTCCCCAGGTCTTCAGGTCTATACATTTTTTGAAGGTACGGTTTCCATCTCTCTAGCCATGCTAACCACAAGGTTGGCTGTTCACACTCACCAGCTGCTCCTTGAAAACCCTAGACAGGATTACTGAGTTAGAACCAACTCAACGGCACTTAACAGCAGCAGTCCTTCCCTGAAGAGTTTAGTGTTGTATTTATACCACGTCAAAGGGGCAGTTTGAACATCTTCCAGTGACTTAAATTGTGTTTTTTCTCAATGTTTTCTGAGTTTGGGAAACAAAAAGAAGTTTGAAGGGACAAGATCAGGGCTGTAAGGTGGATAATGTAAGGTTTGCCAATGAAATGATCATAGGACAGCGCTTGCTACCCTTGAAGAATGAGCAGGTATAATGTGATGGAAAAAATTCCTTGGCACAATTTCTTCATAATAAGCCCCCATGATTGTCTTGTGTCCTTCGAGAAAATCTATCTCTTTGGCATCTCAAAATATCAGTTACCATAACCTTCTGAGTTGACCTCTCTGTCTTGAATTGAACTGGCCCTGGAGATCTCCTTGGAAGTCACTGCTTTGATTAGACCTTTTTTTCTGAAGACACCCTAACAAGACTAAAACAAGAAGATGACTGAGAGAACTTGTCTGCAGTCATTCACTGATCACAGAGACATTTAAACACATTTTATTTGGAATAAGCCCATACATATATGAATTAGAATTAGAACAAAAAACAATACTTTCTGAACTATCTTTGTAAGTTCAGGTACCATTTGAGTTCTTTTTGACCATTTGTTGTTGTGTTGTGAAGTGCTGTCAAGTCGGTTCTGACCCACAGTGACCCTGTATAGGGTTTCCGAGGAGCGGCTGGTGACCTTGAACTGCCGACCTTGCAGTTCAAATGGCTTTGCAGTCTGGTGCATTAACCCACTGCGCCACACCAGGGCTCCTTTTGACCATCAAACCATCAATATGTCTATACTTAGATAATCCAGGCCAAACCTAGGTAGAGTGTGGTTGAAAATAGATTACAACTCCCTGGTGAGTATAGGGAGAGGCTGTTTGCCTTCAGGTTTGCCTATATTTGAGAAATGCAGAACTTGCCTAGGCATGTCCTTAAATGATTTACCAAAAATAGTCACATGTTGTCTAACTTAAGTTAAAAGCTGGGGTCCTAGTGACTATGACTCAGGGCCACCTGGTCATGACCATCACGTAGCCAGGTGGCCCAAGCCTCAGAACCAATCCTGTAAGCTTTTTAAACCTGCAATAGGATCCCAATCACAGTCCTTTTCCTGCTTCCGCCTTAACAGTGATGAATTGACTTGCCATCAATCATGACTTTGTGATGATTTCTATTGTCTTCTGTCATTTATAATTAGCCCCATGACTGTGAGTCATTGGACTCCAGTTTCTGTATTGTGTACGTGCTGATGGCTTCCCCCATTCAGGATAATTATGTTTGTTTTATCTTTGTTCTGTTTAAGACTTAATGAAAGGGTCTCTATAGAATATGTAGGGAGTACTGGTGTGGCATAGTAGGATAAGCACAGGACCATAAAGTCAGTTTGAACTGCAAGATTGGCAGTTTAAATTCACCAGCTGCTCCTCAAAAACCCTATACAGGGTCACTATAAGTTGGAGCTTGATGGCAGTTAACAACATCATGGAATATATTTTAATGAGGCGTCATTTTTCCTGTAGCACATAATCTGTCTTGAATTCCTTTTTCAGGGACTTCAGCATAGGTGAATGACTCAGCGACATTTCGGTTCTTGGAGCTCCTCATCAGCAATGATCTTTTATCCTATTCAGCCTCAGATCCCAACTCCTTTTGTAATTACCTGAGGCCATCTCCCTGAGAGCTTGTTTTCCAGGACTTCATTATGCCTTCTATCTCTTGTCCTATCACCCCAGTAAAACGGTTCAGTTGCTGGATCTTATGTTTGTATTTCCAGTCTTATCTCTTCCCTGGGGAAGCATACTTTTTACAACCACTCTATGAATGACTCATATTTACCATAGTGAAAAAAGAGCTCTTGATGTTTTCTCAAAATTTGTTCCTTTACCATCTAATCATGTTCCCCACTCCAAAGTCCCTTCCCAAGTAAAGGTATAACATAATGAAACCCAGAGCATTCTGGGATGATGGTGGCTTAAGCAGATCATCATTTCTACCTTCCCCCACAAATGTTAAGTGCCATTAAGTCGGTTCCAACTCATAGTGACCCTATATATATGGTTTCTGAGAATCGATTGGTGGGTTTGAATGGGCAAAAATGTAGTTGGCACTAAGACAGAGCCATTGCCATGCTGCAATGAGTTTCGATGACGGGTAAGATTGAGGAATTCGCACTGACCGCCTAAGACAGGCAGCGTCCCTTAAACAAATAATAAATAAGGGGGAATCTGATGCAGACCATGCAGACCCGGTCAGGAGTTCAAGGCCCTGTGGGCCCAAGCGTTGCTGACCATCTAAACCATAGGCTCTGAGGATCAGACTTTAGCCACCTAGCAGACATAACAAAATGTCCCTCATCTGATTATTCAGTTATGCTGGTTAGTAATTCCATACATGAGCCCTGGATACCCACAGATAAATGTAAAAACCTTCCCTAAAAGCCGAGACTGTAAATTCCAAAAAGGCAAAGTTTTTCCCCCCCAAAAAAGCTAAAGAGGATAGAGAGAAACTCTGTTAACTGATGGTATGTGGAGGGGATTATAATCAATGTAATGAAACAAGGTATATGAATGTTTGAATGTGAAACCGATGATGTGCCCTGAAAACTTTCACTCAATCCACAATAAAAATCTTAAAAAAAAAAAAAAAAATGCAGTTGGCAGTCTAATGCTTATCCTACAGTGCCACACCAGGACTCCCACACAAATACAACCAGAAATAAAACAAGAAAATGATACTTGGTCTTTGTTGTTGTTGTTAAGTGCCGTTAAGTCGGTTCCACCCATAGCGACCCTGTATAGGGTTTCCAAGGAGCAGCTGGTGAGTTTGAACAGCCAACATTGCAATTGAAACGGTTTTGCAGTCTGGCACATTAACCCACAGCGCCACATCTGGTAGCGTGGTGGTTACAAATCCTCCAAATCCTTGGAGTCGGTTCTGACCCATAGTGACCCTGTATAGGGTTTACAAGGAGCAGCTGGTGAGCCTGAACCACCGACCTTGCAGTTCAAATGGCTTTGTAGTCTGGCACATTAACCCACAGCGCCACCCCAGTCTTGAGAGACTGTAAATTGGGGAACAGCAGGGAAACTACAGACAGGAGTCGATGAACGATGATAAGGGGCATACAGGAAAATAATTTCCTCCACTCCTCCCACCCCCTGCCCCCTAGACACATGGACCAACGGGTGCTGTAAATTGAGGATGCAGCCTCAGTAAAAGAACCTGCTGACTTACCCACAACAGCCCCTGCTTGTGCAAAGAGAACCCCAAACTTCTGCTCTTAAACTAACAAGGCAGACCTCTCTGGGTGTCTTTTCAGAGTTTGCCAATCCCTTTCCATCCAGTAAATTCCAGTTGCCAGGCTACTGCAAATTCCTAAAGAGGGCTCCCTGCAGTGGGATTTGCTCCCATAACCATCACTCAGTCTACCTGCACAGCTCATCCCACAAGCCCTCAAAATAAACAGGACGGATCTCCTGGAGGGTCAGCTCAGGCTTGCCTGCTCCCTTTTCTGGTGGACATCGAGAAGTGTGGACTGAGGCTGCTATGGGCTAGAAAGCAAGCACTTGAAGTAGAGCTGCTTTACTATGACCGACATACTACAGCTTGGGGGCTCTGAAACCAACAAGCCAGACCTCCCTGGGGCACATTCTGAGAGTGTGAGGCTCCCCTGTCAGACTGTTGCAAATTGCTACAAACAGTTCTCTATGTGCCTACACACAGTAGACACCCCATAGCTCAGGCCTCCAAAATCAACAGATCTCCCTGGGTGTCATTTTGGTCTGTGTATCCCCACTCCCCCACCTCACCCCCTCGTGGTGGTCAGTGATGAATACTTTTGTTGGATTGCTGTGAGCTAGAAAGCAGCCTGCTTAACCGTCGCCAACATCCTACAACTGGGGCTCTGAAATCAGTAAGACAGACTTCACTGGGGTACATTCTCAGCTTGTCAGCCCCTCCCAACCAAGTAACTGTCTGCTGTTGGGCAGACACAAATTGCTACAGAAGGTCCCTTGCAGTGGAGCTAGAATGCTGGTCCCTTAAGTAGATAGAGCCTCACAGAGCCGCTTAGGTTCTAAAGGCAAGAAAGATCTCACAGAGGTCTGATTGGAGAGTGTCAGCCCCTGTTCCTCCTGATAGAGAGGAAAGTCAGAGTGTGCTTCCTCTGAATGCCAGCTCAGATATAAGTCACTGCCACGGAGAAAGCAAGGGTGCATCAGGAAAACCTGGACGTAATACCCAGCCTTATAGCATGCTAACTTACTAAAAACACAGACGGGGAGCGAGTGATAACACCAAAGACTGGGGCCCCTGGTGGACAGACTGATTAGTGTGCCATCTCTTTTCTTAATGGTTGAGCCCTCTGGTGGACAGATGGATCAAATTCTCTGGGATGCTTGGGAGACAAAAAGTTGCAACAGATAATAGAACTTTGGAATTCTAATGAAAACAGAGAGGAGTAAAGAGTATCACAAAAGAAAGGAAACAGTAAACAGGGTTCAAGGGCTCTATCTACCACTGAACTACTTGCAGAAAGTAATACAAGCAAGAAAACCCATACTGAGAAAGTTAATGCCTCAAAATTTCCAACCTGCTGCAAAAAATCATAAGACACACAAAGGTACGAGAAACAATGACCCATCCAAATGAGACAAAGGGAGTGAAATTGGAAACCAGATGCTGAATAAAGTGAAAAATATATAACTTAACAATACTAAACATAATTAAAAAAACAAACAACCTGATCCTAACATAACGGACTGCAAACCACAAAGTCAGCTGTTCAAAACCACCAGCTGCTCCTTGGAAAGCCTATATAGGGTCACTATGAGTCAGAATTCAAGCAACAGAACTTAACAACAACAGCAAAGGGAGAACAGACAAAAATCTGAAAGAAGAAAATCAATGCATGAAAAAACAAAGACTTTAAAAAAGAGATTGGCAAAGTGGCAACGTCAATGGGCTCAAACGTGGCAACAACTGTGAGGTTGACCCAGGACCGGGCAGTGTTTGGTTCTGTTGTGCATAGGGTCGTTTTGAGTTGCTTATTAACTCAATGGCACCTAACAACAACAACTCTGAGCAACAGAGATAGAAATATTGTAACTGAAAGAAAAAGTACTGAAACAAGAAACAAAAATGGAAGAAATTAACAAATATTTGGTCAGGAAGGTATACTTACCTTGGAATGGTCAACATTTCCTTAAGGACAAAGTTGAGACGGGATGGGAAGTTGGGTGGAATAGGAAGCACAGGGAGGAAGCGGGATCACTGTTGTTGCAGGGAGGGGATTGCAATCATTGAGATGAAACAAAGTGTATGATTTGCTGAATGGAAAACTGATGATCTTGTCTGTAAACCTTCACTCAAATCACAATAAAAAAGATTTAAAAATTAATAGATTTAGAAAATAAAACCGATCTATTTGCTCAGGCAGAAGAAAGAATCGGTAAATTAGAGGATTAGATGGGGATATTATGGAGGCTGAAGAGAATCGAAAATGGAGGCTGAACACAGTTTAAGGCAATTTTGAGGCAACATCAAGAGACCGTGATAATATACTAATCATGAGAATTCCAGAAGGATAGGAGAAAAAGGGGGAAAGAGAAAGAAAATTTTCCAGAATCTGCCAAAGCACATGAATCTATAAATCCAAGGAACTCAAAGAACTCCAAGCAGGATGAACTCAAAGAGATCTATACCAAGACACATCATAAACAGGCTCTCAAAAAGTGAGGATGAAGAGAGACCGCTGAAAACTGTAAGAGACAAGCAAGCAGTCACATAGAAAGGACCCCAATAAGAACAAATGGAGTCCTGGTGTGACGCTGTGGGTTAATGCGCTGGACTGCAAAGTCGAGTTGAGCCACAGGGTCAGTGGTTCAAGCTCACTAGCCATTCCTCGGAAACCCTATACACGGTCGCTATGGGTTAAAACCGACCCGAAGGCACTTAACCATAAGAACAAAAGGAACACCAATTTCTTTCAGGAACACCATTGGAGACCAGAAGGCAACAGAATGATATAGTTAATGGACTGAAAGAAAACAATAAAAAAAACTCTCAACCAAGAATGCTATATATACTCTGTTAAACCCTCCTTCAAGAATGAGGGTGAGCAGATGGGCTATTACTACAAGAACAAACAAATCGCTTCCCTAGAAAACATCAAGGCAAGTGGCCAGGTCCTCTCAATGCAAACCCCCTTCCAAGACTAAGACTCAACGGAAATGCACGTTCTGATTGGTGACCACACACATTACCGATGGGGGGAAGTGGGGTAAAAGCAGCAATGAAGCGGCAAGCTAAGCCCTACAATGTTCAGTGGACATCTGTGGACCCAGTTGGGGACATGGTTGGCAAGCAGTGTGAAGAGGCCTGGGGACTCTTGGGCCCAGAGTCAGTGGTGTGGTCACGGAGGACTTGAGAGGAGAGTGGAGCTACCAACTGACGGGAAGAGAGGGCATATGCACAGGAGCGCCCACACATGCAGATGATACCCACGTGACCTGGACCGGATGACTGGATGATCGGAGCTCAACCAGGAGAGGAAAGAAGAGGGGAAAAACAAACAAACGAGTGAGCTGATACAGTCTGATGAACTTGACCTATACCTATGGTGCAGCAACTCAGAAGGGGGAACAGGTCCTCAAAGCAAGAAACATTCACACACACACCCACACACAGAGTGGACAGAGAAGGGCAGCTTGGACATTGGATACACAAATGGGGAGGGGGGACTACAAAGGCAAGAAGTGACTGGCTTACAAGCTTTCAAGAGGGAACCTGGTGCTAGAGAGCATGGCGGAAGGTAGAATCTTCAGTAGGTACTATTCAATCTGTCTGGGCAGAGCTGATGAAAGGAGACACAGATGGGTAACTCGTGATACTGTAGTGAATAATGCTTATCAGGACGGATTATGAGGGTTGGAAATGCAAAGGTAGAAGTTTTGTAACAAGGAAGGGAGTGATTAATTCTCTAGGATGGGAGCGGAGGCCTTTGGGACCATCAATGGAGAAGAGCCGAGAGCGGGACCCTACCCAGAGAAACAGAGATGCCTGAGATAGAGACAGAGATGATGACGTGGAGTGATGAAGCGACTGGGGACCTTGGACCCAGAGAGGGAAAGGGACTGTGGGCCAAAAACTGGGGGGAGGAGGTGGAAGTGTAGGGGGCGGTTTTCTGGGACAGACCCTTTGGGTAGTTGATGATGCATGGAGGGGATTGGAGCCATGGCGGTGAGATGATATAAGATGGAATGAATGTAAAACTAAAGTTCTCCCATGTAAACTATCATATAATTCACAATAAAACATTGGGAAAAAAAAAAGTGTAATGCTCAAGGGAATAGCTTTTATTAATTGAGTTAAACTGTTGTTAATTTACCATTAACTTCATAGGATAGTTTGGGTTCAAAATTTAAAGATTATTTCCAGACAATAGATTCAAGGGTTTCCCCAGTCTCGATAGTTCCAATAAACTTGGTTCCATATGAATTTGAAATTGTTTCTCAATTTCCCCACTTTTGGTCAAGATCCATCTATTGGGTCCTTGATCAAAATGTTCAGTAATGGTAGTCAGACACCATCCATTTCTTCTGGTCTCATAGCTGAAGATAATAGCAGTTCATGGAAGATACCATCCTTTTCTGATACCAAAATTGAGGTACTTCAGATGAGTTCAGACTTGTTTATAAAATCAATAGCATTAGAAGAGCACAAAGGACTTCAAGAAACCATGGATTTATCCTTCTTTTTACAGTAGCTGGCTCTCCCAGAGAGGGGCACTGAAGCCCAAAATGACCCACCTCAGAACTCTACCATGGGGTAGAATGTGGGGCTGACAAGACTATTCTCAGAGATCTAGATGGTGCCCAGCTATCACTACTGACCATTCTGACCAGGGTTATAGTAGATGATCCTGGATAGAATCGGGGGAAAATGCAGATCAAAACTCAAATTACTTTTTTTTTTAAAGGAAGATTAACTGGGCCAGTTGATATCAGAGGACTCCTTGAACTATTGTCCTGAGACATTCTTTAACACTTGAATCAAAATTATTCTCTGAGGTCATCTTTTAGTAAAATAGCAGAGCAGCACAAAAATGAAGGACTTAACCGTGAGAGCTGAAAAACCATCTGTATAAGACCTAAAGGTCAACAATTTCCCTACAGCAATGATGAGGAGATAAAGGGCAGGGACAAACTAGAGTACTGGAAATGGAATAACCAGAGTACAATTAAAGAGAATGTTGAAACATTGTGAAAAATATAATTAATGTCAATGAACAATTTGTGTGGAAACTGTCAAATGGGAACCTAACTTGCTATGTAAACATTCACCAAAAACATAATAAAAGATTATGTTTTAAAACCAAAAAAAAAAGAATGAGGGTGAGCATTCCCATACAAACAGAAACTGAGAAAAACAATATGTTTAGAGGTTCCCCCTGAAATTGGAAACAAGACAAAGATGCCCACTGACTTGACAGCACTTGACAACAACAAAAATTCAATATTGTATTAGAAGTCCTAGACAGAGAAATAAAATAAGAAAAAGAAATCAAAGGTATCCAAACAAAACTTAAGTAAAATTATATCTAATCATCAGCAACATGATTCTATGTATAATGGTGGTGGTAGTGTGCTGTGGAGTCGGTTCTGACTCATAGTGACCCTGTACAGGGTTTCCGAGGCTGTAAATCTTTATGGGAGCAGAAAGTCTCATCTTTCTCCTGTGGAACAGCTGGTAGTTTCGAACTGCTGACCTGAAGGTTAGCAGCCTGACTTGTAACCACTATGCTACCAAGCACCCCAAAAATCCACAAGTAAGTTTCTAGAGATGATAAAGGAATTAGCAAAATTGCAGGGCACAAATAAAAATCAGTTGAGTTTCTATTCACCAGTATATGAGAAATCTGAAATGGAAATTAAGAGAATAATCCCATTCACAATAGCATTTAAGAGAATAAAATACCTACGAATAAATTTAGCTAGGGATGTGAAAGATTTATACAATGAAAACTATAAAACACTGCTGAGAGAGGGTTAAGGAGACAAAATAAATAGAAATATATTCCATGTTCATGGATCAGAAGACTTAATATTATTAAAATGTCAAATCTACCCAAAGCAATCTATGGATTCAACACAATATCGATCAAAATTCCAACAGCCTTCTACAGATATGGAAAAGCCAACCCTCAGTTTTGTACACAATGGCAAGAGATTCCAAACAGCTAAAGCAATTTTGAAGAAGAACAAAGAGAATGCACACTTCCTAATTTCAAAACATATTATTTGTTGTTATTGTCGTCATGTGCCGTGGAGTCGGTTCCAACACATAGCGACCCTGTACAGGATTTCCGAGACTGTAAATCTTTATGGGAGCAGAAAGCCTCATCTTTCTCCCACGGAACAGTTGGTAGTTTCGAACTGCTGACCTTGAGGTTTGCAGCCCGATTCATAACCACTACACTACCAGAGCTCCTTAAAACATATTATACAGCCATAATAATCAAAACAGTCTGGTCCTGGTTTAGCAATAGACACATAGACCAGAATTGAGAATCCAGAAATAAACTCACACATCTATGGTAAACTGATTTTTGACAATGATGTGATGTCCATCCAATGGGGGACAGCGAATCTCTTCAATAAATGGTGTTGGAAAAA
>NW_006408686.1:5363252-5365188 GCF_000296735.1 Chrysochloris asiatica
CAGAGATGGGGGCTTGGAGAGGGGGAGCGGCTGAGGACTCTAGATTCATGGACTAAGAAGAGAGGGACTAAGAGCTGGTGGCCAGGAGGCAGACTTGCAGAATGTACCCTTTGGAGATGTAAATTATTATCTATGCCTGAGTGGTGGGTTTTTTTGTTTGTTTTTTAAAAAGCTAAAGTGGATAGAGAGAAATACTGCAAACTGATGGTCCATGGAGGGAATTATAATCAATGTAATGAAACAAGGTGTATGATTTGTTGAATGTAAAACTGATGATATGCCCTGTAAACTTTCACTCAATCCATAATAAAAATCTTAAGTTAAAAATAAATAACTAAAATAAATTTTAAAATGGGCAAAGAACTTGAGCAGACATTTCACCAAAGATGGTGAAACACATGTAAAGACCTTTATTCAGAGATGTAAATGAAAACCACAATGAGATACCATTGCACTCCCATTAGAACGAAGGTATTTAATAACAACAAACAAAGAATGACTGAAAGGACTCATGAAGGCATAATGGGTAAGCACTTGGCTGTTCACCAAAAGATCTGCGGTTCAAACCTATCAGTGACTGACTCCCCCGAAAAATTCATGGAGATCTGCTTCTGTAAAAATTATAGCCTAGAGGAAAGGAAGTGGGGATAGGTTTCTTGTGAATAATTGTTATCAGGACTGATTGTGAGGGTTGCAAATGTAAAGGTAGACATTTTGTAGCAAGAAGGGGCGTGATTAACTTTGCAGATAGGAGTGGAGGTCCCTTGGACAATCAAGGGAGAAGAGTGGAGTGCCGGACCCTACCCAGAGAAACAGTGACGCCAGAGATAGAGGCAGAGACGATGATGTGGATGATGATGTGGATAGATGGAGCAGCTGGGGACTCTCTAGACCCAGAGAGGGAGAGGGGCTGTGTGCTGACCGAGGGGCAGGCTTGCAGGGATATAACTTTTGGTTGGTTGATGATGCGTGGAGGGGATTATAACCATGGCAATGAAACGATATACGATATAGGATATAGGATAAATGTAAAGCTAATGTTCTCCTATGTAAACTGTCACATAATTCACAATAAAACGTTTTTTAAAAATTAAAGCCTAGGAACCCCCCTGGGGCTGTTCTACTCTGACATATTAAGTTTATATGAGTCAGAACCAACTCAGTAACACACAACAAGATGGCTAAGGTTTTTTAAAAAAGGAAAATAGCAAATACTGAAGAGGATGATAGGGCAAGCATTGGACTATGAACCACAAGGTCCCTCGGTTCAAGTCCGCCAGCCGCTCCTTGGGAGATGAGCATTTCTGCTCCTGCAAAGATTTTAAAGCCTCAGAAACCCTGTACAGGATTGCTATGAGTCGGAAGTGACTCGAAGGTACATTACAACAATGAGAACAATAATCCATTGTTGTTGTGGAAAGTAATGTGGTAACTCCTCAATAAACTAGAAATAGAACCACTGTGGTGTTGTTCTTGTTGTTAAGTGCCATCCAGTTGGTTCCAACTCTGTATGGGGTTTCCAAGGTGCAGCTAGTGGGTCTGAACTACTGACTTAACGGTTAGCAGTCCAGTGTTTATCCTACAACGCCACAAATGACCCAGTAATTCCACTGCTAGTAGTCTATTCAGGGAACTTGAAAGCAGCGACTCTAACAGATGTATGAACACCAATGTTCATTGCTGCACTATCTGTAGTAGGCAAAAGGAGAAAAAGCCTAAATCGCCATCAGCAAATAAATGGATAAATGAAATGAGGTAACACATACAATGGGTTACTACTTGGCCAGAAAGAGAAATGAAGTCCTCGTATATGCCACAACATAGATGGAGCGTGAATTATTCTTAGTGAAATAAATCACAAAAATACAAATATGATCTCACTGACCCAAGTCATGGTGTTTTCAATAACCTTATATGCATGTAAAAGCTGAACAGT
>NW_006408686.1:5366438-5375244 GCF_000296735.1 Chrysochloris asiatica
AACAACAACAACAAAAAGGTAACTTCTGAGATTGCTTATGAGCAGCCAAACCCCTTGTGGGATTGTTGGTTTAGAGGGTGAGGGTTATGGGCTCATGGGACATCTCAGTTAATTGGCCTAATAACATGTTTAGAACTTCTATTCCACCTCCTCAAACAAGCTGCCATCCAAGGCACAACAATGGGTCTCCATTTGACAGGAAACGAGGAAGAAGAGTCAGGAATCAGAGGAGGAAATGGAGTGTGTGAATAGTTGGTTCCTTGTTCAATTTTTCTCCTGCATGGTTTTTTTCACCCTTTTGAGAAACTTTCTTTTTATTGAGATGAAAATATACATATACCAAAACTCGCCAAATATAGTGATCTCAACATGTAAAAACATTGATCACATTTTTCCAATTGTAAAACCATGAGAGGCTTTCAAAAATATGTCACAGATATTACAAATATTGGTGAAAATATGGTATGCAAAATTTCCCCCTAGTTTGTCTTCAGAACAAAGGCTGACTCAGCTTCTAGACACTGTTTATACCGGTAGTGACAACCTTTCTTGCTCAACCTTTGCTCTCCAAGACTTTGACATCCTTCATGCACAGGCTGAACTTTTGAACCCAACAGAGCATCTCTATTACATATTGCCTCCTACTCACAAAGCTATGAATAGATTCTGAAGAAACACAGCGTCATATTTGACTTCGCAAGTCACTGCTGATTTCTGAGAAATGCTGCAGGCATTTCAGAAAGAAGTTATAAAAAAAAAAAAAAAAAAAAAAAGCCGCTGAGTTAAACAAAGAAATCGTCATCCTTTACTCTAAGCAAGTTGTAAACATAACACATTACCGGACAAAGGATTTAAATGTGTATGACCAAAAATCTATTAAAATCCTTCTTACATTCCCCACTGTTAATTGATTAGTCTTATGTCTTATGAAACCCATTTCAAGCCAAAGTAGTTAACTAATCCTGCAATGAGAGCTCTCAACCAATTAAGATTAGAGAGCCAGGAGAACCACTTTGTGCCGTGGATGCGTTGGGCTGGCTGGTCCTGAATCTTGTTACAAAGTGGACTGGAACTCCGTCTTTCCAGCCACCATCAAAATAGATCCAACAATGGTGCTGGGTGATGTTCCTATCCTGTGATGATGGAGAACATTTCTTGGTCTTTCCAGGTGGGTCCTGAACCCACCTCCAGAGATTACCATAGGTGAAGTTTTCCTTGTCATTGTTATATTTGGAGGGCACACTGTTGGAACTGTGTTATAGAAATATTAACCCCAATAAGGCAGGAGGTAAAGATTTGTTCAACATACACTCCTCCTTTCAGACGGAAACCAGATACATTCATTACATGCTTTGTCCATGTACTCAAACAATTTTATCTCAGTGAAAGGGGATTGAATCAGAGTGCCCAACCCATAGCAGGAGAGAAGATTAGCAATGCTTTAATAACAGTTTGGAGTCTTGATGTGGCGCTATAGGGTAAGTACTCCACCACAAGGTCAGTTTGAACTGAAAGGCTGGCGGTTCAAACTCACCAGCTGCTCCCAGGAAACCTAATATAGGGTTGCTATGAGTCAGAACCCACTCCATGGCACATAACAACAACAAGAACATGAGTCAGAACCAACTGGACGGTACTTAATAACAATAGCAGTTTGAGATTAGAGGAAGAATCCAGGGCTCATTGTCCTCCGGATATCTCAGGACCCCCTAAGGCCTGGTCCACTTCTCCTCTAGCTAGGAGTGGGTTCATCTTTCTACATCTTGATCAGGATGCGACTGCCAGACTGGAAGAGGTGCAGGTTACCTGTCGGGGAGGAAGCAGACCAGGGAAGAGCAATTTATGAACAGTAAAGATTGCACCTGGTGAAGGTGTGGTATATACTGCGGAACCTTCAAATCTTGGTTGAGATCAGGCGGAAGGCTGAGGGAAGCTGCCTGGAAAAGACAATTTCTTTTGGGCTCAATTTAAGCCCAATTCTGGGGGCTACCCGAGTTAGGAACAGGGCTAAGGGCCACACCTGATCTCAATGTAGATGCGTTTCCTACAGAACTTTGCTATTTTTTTGTTTGTTTGTTTGTTTTTTCATTTTAATTTTTGATTCATTTTCTCTACTTTCCCTGAATATTGGAGTCTTCCATGCTGAGTGCTAGCTCCATTTGATTTGTAGGCGTTTGTTGACTTGTTGGGTAATATCAGCCACTAATGATGCTCCATTGTCACTCTGGATGATTTTTGGAAGTTCAAACTAGGATAAGCTCCCTTAGGAGGATTTTCATTACTTCTGAAGCTCACTTGGTCCAAGTGGGGGAAATCTCTACCCAAACAGAAATTTGTTTTTGTTGGGTGTCATTGAGTCAGTACCAACTCAGAGCGAAACACTGCCTGATCGTGGGCCAACCTCATTATTGTTGCTACATTTAAGCCCATCGATGCTGCCACTGTGCCAATCCATCTCATTGGGGGTCTTCCTCTTTTTCTCTAACCCTCCACTTTACCAAACATGATGTCCTTCTCCAGTGACTGGTTCCTCCTAACAATATGTCCGAAGTATGAAAGATGAAGCCTGGCCATGCTGGCTTCCAAGGAGCACTCTGGCTGTAACCAGAAATGATGTCTACTACAACAAGCAAATATTTGAATTCCAGACTCAGGGGCATTAGTGTGAAATCGATCTGCTAGTCACCTTGATATTGGTTAGGCCAGTCTGTTGTCCCCGGGTCTCTCTTGGGATTGTTCTTGAGGCAGGTTAAACAGTTGAAGCTAACATCCTAGATGATTTTTGCAAGACGCTTGCCCTTGAGCCAGGGCCTAACCAATTCAGCCAGGGCCTCCTTTCAGTAGTGGGTCATCTCATAGGCGAAGTTAAGGATAGTTATCCTTTGCCTCAGCCCAACTCAAGTCCTCTCACTCATGATGAGGCCGGTACTCAGTCAGGTCTACCTATAGGAACAAAGGGACTGATTCTGAATGTCCTACTATACTGATTCACCAGGTCCTGCTACAGTCCCACCACTAGGTGCCGCTGGTGTATAAGGAGCAGTAGGCAAGCCTGTTTTCAAGGCTAAACAATTTGAATGTTTTTACTGTGGCGCTGTAGGTGGGTTGGAACCGCAAGGCTAGCAGTTCAAACTCACCACCCCCTTCTAGAAAACCCTTTGGTTGACAACTCAATGACAGTAAACAGGAACAGTATTAAGGTTGTAACCGTCATCAGGAGCTCTGGTGTGGCGCTGTGGGTTCATGCGGCAGACTACATACAAAGCCGTTTGTACTGCAAGGTCAGTGGTTCAAACTCACCAGCTGCTCCTTGGAAACCCTATACAGAGTCGCTATGGGTCGGAATCAACTCAAAGGCACTTCACAACAACAACAAACAGTCATCAGGGCAGATGAGGTTTCTCAGGGTTTTTGTCTGCCTCTGTCGGGTGGTCCAGTTCTTTTTCTTGCTGTATCATCAAGTGGGTATCCTTTATACCTACATCTTTATTGTGTAAGATCATAAAAATCTGCATATAAGGGATCTCATCCCATTTTCCTGATCTTTGCTCAAACAATTCAAGCTGTAAGATAGTGCAATCATTTACGGATCCATTCAAAGGCCATTCCCCCCCATAATCTAGATTGTATGTAGGCCAAGCTGTAGTACAGTAGCACACTTTTTTTTTTTCTTTTTCAGTTATAGGGCCACATCCATAAACAGACCAATGAGACAGAATTCATCCTAATGGACATTCCTTCAGGATGGAAGCTCTACCCCCATCGTTATAGTGGTTAACCAAATACAGACCAGACACAAAGGTGTAAAGTCAATCCTGGGGCCAAAAAGGAGCTTTAACAGAAACGCAATTACCAGAAACGCAATGCAATTACTGGATAAAATGTATAGAAAGCAACAGGAGGTGCCAAGAGCCCCAGTTCCACAGGACCCTCCTCCCAACCCCCCCACCGACAATAGGTCTCTGAGGCACCTCTTAGGATGATGGAGTGTGTGCCCCTGGGATCATCCAACGTCTTTACAGCTTTACTTATGTGAGAGTATGGGGTGTCACTGCTGTAGCCTCCAAAAATGTTGCTGGACAAAAGGTTTAAACATAGATGACCAAAAACCTATTAAAATCCTTCTCTCAAACAGGCAACTGCTTGTTCTTAGTGAACTGGCAGGTGATGTGATGTGGTAAAGCCATGGTTATTTTAGGATGGTAGGACCAAAGCATTTTCTAATATGATGTTCAATGTGATAGAAAAAGAGGAGTTAGGTCAACACTGAGATGTCTGGGTTGAACAATGGGCTTTTGGTGGAAACAACTGAAGGAGCAGTGTTGTGGGGATGTAGCTATGTCTAAATGAGAAGAGCTGAGTGTGACATTGCACAGGGAAACCCACAAGATTTGCCTTCCCATGTGCATATGCCCTACATTATCATCCACTCCACTAAGAAAACGAGGGAAAAAGGCAATAGCTTGTCACTCATGACTCCAGGAAGGGAGGCTGGTACCATTCCACTCCTGGAAAGATGGAAGCTCAGATTTAGCAAAACCTAATTTGTTAAAATTAAGAGAGCTAATGGATAATCCAAAGAGTCCTGGTGGCTCTCTGGCTAGGTGTTGGGTTGCTAGATTGGTGGTTCAAATCCACCTGCCGTTCCAGACATGAACGATGAGGCTGTCTTCTCCTGGAAAGATTTACAGTCTCCGAAATCCTAAGAGACAGTTTTACTTTGTCTGGTAGCATAGTAGTTACGAATTGGACTGTGAACCGCAAGGTCAGCAGTTCGAAACTACCAGCTGTTCCGTGGAAGAAAGATGAGGCTTTCTGCACCCATAAAGATTTACAGCCTTGGAAACCCTGTACAGGGTCACTATGAGTCGGAACTGACTCCACAGTACATAACCACAACAACAATATAGGCTCCCTAAAGTCCTGGTGTGGCACTGTGGGTTAATGCACTGGACTGCAAAGTCGTTTTGGACCACAAGATTGGCAGTTCAAGCTTACCAGCCGCTCCTCGGAAACCCTCTACAGGGTTGCTATGGGTTGGAACTGACTGGATGGCACTTAACAACAACAACATGGGATCACTGTGGAGTCCTGTCTGGCACTGTGGGTTAATGTGCCAGACTGCAAAGCCATCTGGACTGCAAGGTCGGTGGTTCAAGCTCACCAGCTGCTCCTCAGAAACCCTATACAGGGTCGCTATGAGTTGGAACTGATTTGATGGCACTTAACAAAAACATAGGGTCACTAGGAGCCCTGGTATGGTGCTGTGGGCTAATGCGACAGACTTCAAAGTCCTTTGAACTGCAAGGTTGGTGGTTCAAGCTCGACTAGATGGCACTTAACAACAATAAGGTCACTATGAGTCAGAATTTACTTGATTGCAGTGGGTTAATGGATGACCATCCCTACCACCCCCATGCCTTGCTCAATATTCAGCGAAGAAAGGGGGAAATCCATTTACAGATGAGGAGCTTTAGCTCAGATACTGAACATGATAGAATCCTTCTTACAGAGTACACCATGTTCAAAGATAGACTCAGGCAAACCCACACAATGCCATTTCTCACTTATGGCTGTTTCTGAAGTCATAGGGTAATGTGAACCTCCAGTGCCCAGGTCACCCCATCCCCCAAACTCACTGCTGAAACCTGACTCCCTTTTCCCAGAATTCTTGCCTAACCCAATCCATCAAAGATGCTGTAAAGACTTGAAGCCTCAAAGGTTCTTAGAGTCCTTGTTTTCCCATGAGTCTTTACATCCATTGTACACAATTGTTCCTATTCACCAGCCAACAGGGAAGACATTTGCTTTGCACTCAGTGAGTACAGGGCCTTTGGGGGAATTTTCCCTAAAAATATTATCTGTACCAGGAGACAGGGACAATTATGTTCAGAGAGCAATGTTTGTATTAATTGCAAGTTGGAAACAACACGATGTCCATCAAGGGCATTGTTGTTTTTAAGTGCCATTGAATCTGTTCCTAATGATCCCCTGTATAGGGTTTCCAAGGAGTGGCTGGTGAGTTTGAACCACCAACCTTGTGACTCAAACCGAAACTGTGGTCAAGAATGAAGAAATATATGTTGGCATGTCCATAAAATGGAATAGTATAGAGAATGTAAAAATAAGAAGTATAGCGAGAGTGGCTGATCTTGCAGTCAGGAGCAGAGGATGCTGGGACCATCAAGGGAGAAGAGCGGCATGCTAGTGCAGGACCCTATCCAGAGAAACAGCAACACCAGAGATGGAGGTAGAGATGATGATGTGGAGAGATGGAGCAGCTGGGGACTCTGGACTCTGGGAGAGAGAGGGGCTGTGTGCTGATGGCCAGGGGGTAGGCTTGCGGGGTGTACCCTTTGGTTGTTTGATGATGCATGCAGGGAATTGTAATCATTGCAATGAAATGAAATAAGATAGGATGAATGTAAAGCTAATGTTCTCCCATGTAAACTATCACATAATTCATAATAAAAACTTTTTAAAAAGAGAGAGAGAAGTATAGCTACACACATACACAGATGAATCCTCAAAAAAAGGGAATTTGCATTAAGGATATTTGACACAAAAGAAGAACTCCAATATCATTCATATTCAAGCAAAATTAAACAAAACTCTAAAAGAAAAAGGAAGGCAGGAGAAAGGTAGATCAAATAGGGGACTAGTGGGTGTTCCATATCCTGAATTTCGAGTGAATGCAGGAAAGCTTATTTAATAATCACTCATCATATCACACATTTGTCTTACAACTATAAAGACTTTTAAAGAAATGCATTAAATCCACAGTAAGTAAAGCTGTAGAAATAGAAGGAAAAAAAAAAAGAAGAGAGGGAAGAAAGAGAAACTTGTCTCACATGGTTTATTGCCTCTATGCTAGAAACAAAACTTTCATAATAAAATTGATACTTACATCTAAAACTTTATATCACTTAGAAATTTTTTTAATCTAAAGCTTCTTTGGGAACAAAAGAACCATGTTGATCATTTTATATTTATCGTTTCAAAGCCAAAATAATGTTACTTAAAGACACAAAGCACCACCACTTGTCTGTCAGTTTGTCGTACCGTGGTGGCTTGTGTGCTGCTATGCCACCACTATTTGAAATACCAGCAGGGTGGACAGGTTTCAGCAGAACTTCCAGACTGAGGCAAATTAGGAAGAAGGCGAGGCAGACAGCTTCTGAAAGGTTAGCCACTAAAACCTTATGAATAGCAGCAAAACATTGTCTGATACATAGTGCCAAAAGATGAGCCTCTCAGGTTGGAAGGCATTCAAAATATGACTGGGGAAGAGCCGCCTCCTCAAATTAGAGTTGACCTCAAAATAGAATTGACCTTAATGACGTGGATGGAGCAAAGCTCTTTGGAGCTTTATTTGCTGATTGGGCATAATTCAAAATGAGAAGAAACCACTATAAGCATCCATTAACAATCAGAATGTGGAATGTACGAAGTATGAAAGTCATCAAAAGTGAAATAGAACACAGAAAGATTGATATCCTAGGCATTAGTGAGCTGAAATGGACTGATACTGGCCATTTGGAATGAGACAATCATATGGTCTACTACGTCTGGAAGAACAAATTCAAGAGGAATCGTGTGGTACTTATTGTCAGAAAGAACATCTCAAGATCTGTGTTGAAGCACAATCCCGTCTGTGATAGGATAATATCCATATGCCTACAGGAAGGCCAGTTAATACCACCAGTATTCAAATTTACACACCAACCACTTAAAGCCAGTAATGTTGGAACTGAATAACTCAACCAACTTCTTCAGTCTAAAATATGGCCTTGGTGATAGAAATTATGCTAGAGATAGCATGATAGAATTTTGCAAGACCCAACTACTTATTCATTGAAAAATCCCTTTTTTTCAACAACATAAAGGACCTCACCAGATAGGATGCACAGCAATTAAATTGACTACCTCTGAAGGAAGACATGAAACTCAATGTCATCAGCCAAAACAAGGCCAGGGTCAACCATGGAACAGACCATCAATCATTCGTGTACAAGCTCAGACTGAAGCTGAAGAGAATGAAAACATGTCCTCGAGATCCAAAACATGACTTTGAGTAGATCATACCTGAATCTGTAGACCATCTCAAGAACAGATTTTATGCATTAGACAGTAAGGACCGAAGACCAGAGGAGTTGTGGGGTGACATCAAGACCATCATACATGAAAAAAGAAAAAGGTCATTAAAAAGACAGGAATGAAAGAAAAGACCAAAATGGATGTCAGAAGAGACTCTGAAACTTGCTATTGAAAGTAAAGAAGCTAAAACAACTGGAAAGAATGATGAAGTAAAAGTGCAAAACAGGAAATTTCAAAGTGCAGCTTAAGAAGACAAAGTCAAATATTATAATGAAATGTGCAAAGACCTGGAGTTAGAAAACCCAACGGAAAGAACGTGCTCAGCATTTTTCAAGCTGGAAGAACTGAAGAAAAAAAAATCAAGACTCAGGTTGCAATACTGAAGGAGGAGTCTTGGTGTGACACTGTAGGATAAGCACTGGACCGCATAGCTGGTTTGAACTGCAAGGTCGGCGGTTCAAACCCACCTGCTGCTCCTTGGAAACCCTATACAGGATCGCTATAAGTCAGAACTGACTCCATGGTACTTAACAACAGCAACAACAACATGGGCAAAATATTAAATGATGCGGAAAGCGTCAAAAAGAGGATGGGAGGAAAAGAAGAGGAAAAAAAAAAGTGTCATCTGATACAACTTGATGAACGGGACCTACACCTATAACTGCAGTAGATCAAAAGAGGAAAAAATTCCCGGCTACAAGAATTATCC
>NW_006408686.1:5379209-5383902 GCF_000296735.1 Chrysochloris asiatica
ACTAGACCCTTTTCCAAAGGAAGGGGAGGCAAGATTGAACCAGAGGATGGTGTTTGGAAAGCAATATGCTCACCATTGCAGTCCTGGTGTGACTCTGTGGGCTAGCATATTAGACTGCAAAGTCGTTTGAACTGCAAGGTTGGTGGTTCAAGCTCACCAGCTGTTCCTTAGGAACCCTATACAGGGTCGCTATGGGTTGGAATCGACTCAATGGCACTTAACAACAACAACAATATGCCCACTACTGTACCACCAACACCACACAGCTGTAAGGTATTTGGTTGTTTTTTCACAATCCAGTGAAAAAACCAATGCTGGATAAAGCATAAGCTTACTTTATATTTTATAAACTGAAATTTCTGAAGTTTTTTTGTTTTTGTGTTTTTCCTCAAGAAGGAGTTCTGATCAACAAAACTCAAGACTAGAGAAACACTATTTAATATTTCACATGTGGTTCATTTGCCAGTTATAAAAACAGTTTATGTCTTTTCCCACTGGAGAAACAAACTCTTGCAAAATATCCTATACAGAATACTCTTAGTTAAAATTAGACCATTTCCTAAGGGAATTTATTTGTGCTCTGGGAATTTATTAAGGAGCTCTGTTAGCATAGTGGTTACAAATTGGGCTGCTAACCTCAAGCTTGGCAGTTCGAAACTACCAGCTATTCCTCAGGAGAAAGATGAGGCTTTCTGCTCCCGTAAAAATTTGCAGCCTCGGAAACCCTGTGCAGGGTCACTATGAGTCAGAACCGACTCCACGGCACATAACAACAACAGGGCCTGCTTGAGCTGGATCTCACTTACACCACAGAGATCTCCAAAAAACGTTGCGCCTACAGATACTGAAAGGAGGCAAGGATTTTTTTCCCAGAGTCGACAAAGAGAAAGCCTTCCCCTAGACCCAGCATTCTAAACTTGGACTTCCAGCCTCGTAAATTGTGAGGGTATAAATTTCTGTTTGTTGAAGGCATCCACTTATGGTACTTCTGTGTGGCTATACTAGTTAATTAACTAAGACGGTGGTTTAGAAAACAATCAATTCACGATAGGCAAGTTTCGTAGTAAATTTATAACTCTTAGATAAGCATCCAGTCATTACTAAGGGCCAGAAACAAGTCCAAAGTTGTTTCTCAAAATGACAGTAGTTATCTGCAAGTGATGGTAGGACTTTGCTCCAAAATCCTAGGAGTCTGTGCTCTGATTCTCCTATAGAGGCCTGCCAATGGCTCCAAGCAGCATCTCCCCCTGTAATCACACTTCAAGCACCATTGATCTGGTGGACTACCTGCAGAGCCGCCTGAACCTGTTGCAGAGTCTTCACTTGTTCTAGGTTCTACACTGAACAGCAATAAATCGGCTGGCGTGGCAAGCCCAAATGAGAAATACATTGCTCCCCAATACAAAGATGTTTAATAGGTCTTCTTTCTCGCTCTTTTGACAGTTGTTGTTGTTGTTAAGTGCCGTCGAGTCGGTTCCGACCCATAGCGACCCTGTACAGGGTTTCCGAAGGTGTAAATCCTTACGGGAGTAGAAAGCATCATCTGTCTCCCGCGGAGCAGCTGGTAGTTTCGAACTGCTGACCTTAAGGTTCGCAGCCCAATTCGTAACCACTACGCTACCAGAGCTTCTTAGGAAGGGCCAAATGCAGTATATTATTCTTCAATTTAGAAGGGACGTCTTAAAAGGCCCAAGAGCACTTGTTGTTATAGTTGGGTACCATCAAGTCAGTTGTGATTCATAGCAACTCTATGAACCACAGAAGGAAACACTGCCCAGTCTTGCAGCTGCCTCACAATTGTTGTTAAGTTTCAGTCCATTGCTGTTGTCACTGTGCCAGTCCATCTCATTGGGGGGCTTCCTCTTCTTTGTTGATCCTCCACTTTACCAAGTATGACGTCCTTCTCCAGGACTGGTCCCTCCCAATAACATGTCCTAACTATGAAGGACAAAGTCTGGCCTTCCTGGCTTCTAAGGAGCATTCTAGATGTACTTCCAACACAGATTTGTTTGTTCTTCTACAAGTCCATGGTATTTTTAATAGTCTTCTCCAATACCACAACTCAAATGCATCAATTCTTCTATGGCCTTCCTTATTCACTTTCCAATTTCCACATTCATATGAAGCTTTTGAAAATACCATGGCTTGGGTCAGGGTGCACCTTAGTCCTCAAACTGACATCTTTGCTCATGGACACTTTAAAGAGGTCTTGTACAACAGATTTGCCTAATGCAAAATGTCATTTGATTTCTTGACTGCTGCTTCTATGAGTGTTGATGGTGGATCCAAGGAAAATGAAGTCTTTAGCAACTTCTATATTTTCTGCTTTTATCATGACGTTATTTACTGGCCCAGTGGTGAGGATTTTTGTTTTCTTTACATTGAGGTGCAATCCATACTGAGGGCTGTGGTCTTAGATCTTCATCAGTAAGTATTTCAAGTCCTCTTTGTTTTGTGCGAGCAACGTTGTATCATCTGCATATCACAGGTTGTTAATGAGTCTTCCTCCAATCCTGATGTCACGTTCTTCTTCACATAATCCAGTTTCTCGAATTATTTGCTCAGCATACAGATTGAATAAATATGGTGAAAGAATACAACCCTGGAGCATACCTTTCTTGTTTTTAAACCATTCAGTGTCCCCTTGTTCTGTTTGAATGACTGCCTCTTGGTCTATGTATAGATGAGCACAATACTGATTCTCTGCAATGTTGTCCACAGCTTGTGATGATCTACACAGCTGAAAGCCTCTGCCTTGTCAATAAAGCACAGGTAAACAACTTTCTAGTATTCTCTGCTTTCAGTCAAGATCCAGTTAATGTCAGCAATGACGTTCCTCATTCCACACACGCATCTGAATCCGGTTTGAACCTCTAACAGCTCTCTGTCAATGTATTGTGGCAGCTGTTTTTTAATTAGCAAAATTTTACTTGCACGTGATATTAATGATATTGTCCAATGATTTCCACATGATGTTGGGTCTCCTCTCTTTGGAATGGGCATAAATATGGATCACTTCCAATTGGTTAGCCAGGTAGTTGTCTTCTAAATTTCTTGACATAGATGGGTGAGTGCCTCCAGTGTTGTATCTGTAGCATCGCTTACAGCATCACACAAGGTACCACAGTACGACAGACAGACGAGTCATGGTTAAAAGTAATCACGGTAGATAGTGTTATCTACACAATCCTGCAATGCTGATGATCTAGGACTAGATGATGCATAGCTAGACACACAAGCTGAATGGATACGAGAGGGCGAGTAAGAACACACCGATGAATATAGAAGGTTTCAAAAGTTTGTGGGAAAATTCCATTGTTTTTTATTTCATTTTCCCACAAACTTTTTGAAACCTCCTCATATATGGGTTTGACAGAGGGTAGTTCTACACATACCCCTTTATGTGGTGGAGCATGCAGGGAACAAAGTTATGAAAACTTCTTAGACTTAACCAAACAACTTGAGGGAATGAGTCACAGGACTTGAGAGCTCAGGATCATAGTCAACTTACACCGTGGTCAACTGGCATAACATAACCCACAAAGACAACGTTCTACAGCCTACTCTGGTGCGTAGACTCTGGGGTGTTAAAAGCTTGTGAGCATCATCTAAGGTGCAACTACTGATCGCTCCCTGTCTGCAGGAAAGAAGAATGAAAAAAACCTGAAGTAACATGGACCCAATTAGTCCAACAGACTAATAGACCACATGAACACCAGCCTCCGTGAGCCCTGAGACCAGAATTGGATGGTACACAGCTACTACTACCAACTGCTCTGAAAGGGATCACATCAGAAGGTCCTGGATAGAGGGAAAGAAAAACATGGAACAAAACTCAAAATTACAAGAAAGCCTTGGCGGCAAGATGGCAGGCTAGGCAGATGCACTACACGGACCTTCCATAACGAAGAAACAAAATAAAACACACAGGTGAAAGTTCTGGCACCCTGGACTTCAGAAGAAGCGTTAGAGAGGTGGATGGAATACTTGCTGGGAGGAGAGGCTGAATGGGGGTGGCAAGAGAGGAAGACTGACTGGTGAACAGCTGGCCAGATGTGGCTCGACCATGTTGTGAGCAGCTTTGGCAGTGAAGGGAGGTCTGGCAGAGCAGAATCTCATGATCGACCAAAAAGGTAAGAGTCCTTTCTACCCCCCAATGCTCCCCCTGGTGACCAACTCCCACCTTCATCCACTCCAAGCAGAGACCCTGCTCTCCAGAAGTTCAGATCCACATGGTCCAGAGCCACGTCAGCTTGGGGTGGGGACCAGCTGCACCACTTTGTGCCAGGATTCAGGTGGGTGCAGCTCCAGACCAACATTTAAGTAGTCATCCTGCCCCCAGCATACCTGTGGTCCTGACACCGAAGCCAGCTGTATCAAGGGCCCCCAAGAACTACTTACAGATTGAGTGCCCTAAACATAGATAACACCAAGGCCAATAAGAACTCCATGTAGGGCCAGGAGCTCTGCTGTCACATCCCTTCCACTACCACCTCCTGAGCTCCTTGAATTGCAGGAGCCCCCCAGAGATTTCTCTCCTTTGGGTCCAACAACTGCACTATTTCTTTTTATAAATAAAATAAGTATTTTTATAAATAAATACTACAACCTCACAATGCCCCAGAGACAACAGACAATTTAGCTCACACGAAGAAACAAGACAGAATTGCTCAAACAAATGACCAAGATGCAG
>NW_006408686.1:5384212-5387758 GCF_000296735.1 Chrysochloris asiatica
GTGAGCTTGAAGAGAAATCTCTCGATACTAGTATGTTAGAAGACTAATCAGAAAAAAATATGAAAAAATCCAAAGAAAGCCTAAGAGTTATGTGGGACACCACGAAGAGGAAAAACTTATGGGTGGTTGGAATTCCAGAACAGAAAGAGACAAGTATGGAAAAAATTGCCAAACAGCTGTTGGAAGAAAAATGAGAAGATAAGCATACAAGATGCTAAACAAACTCCAAACAGGATAGATCCCCAAAGAAAATCACCAGACTAGTGGAACTCCTGATACTAACTTTCAGTTTTGGAAATTAACTCATCTCCATGGCTCAATTTTCACCCAAACCACAGACAGGTCTGTAAATGGCTTGTAATTAACCACAGACAGGTCTGTAAATGGTCTGTAATTAACCACAGACAGATCTGTAAATAACCCTAGGAAGGCATGCACTCAGAATAATCAATCATTTGAGATTAAAAGGGCAGCATTCACTCAAGGACAAAGTTCAGCAGGTCTAGGGTAAAGGAAAAATGGAAAGGGGAAATACAGAGAGTAAATGGGATACGTGATTTTACTGTGGGGATTGCAAACAATGGCATGAGGCAAAATGCTTATGAATTGTTGAATGGAAAACTGATTTACAGCAAAGCCTAGATGTTCCGGATCAAGGGCCTAACAAGGAAACTGTACCCGGAGGAAACGAAACGGAAGATATTCAAGGTTGCAATCACCCCCATATAAAACTTTTTTATATAAAAATTACATGGCCCTGTTGTAAGTCACTCCGTTCATCTTAAAGAAACTGGATAGCATATGAAGATTTAGCATCCACAAGTCAATGTATAATATAAAGAACCAGGCTCCAGTTTTTCCTCCCATCTGCAAATGAGAAATCCCAGAAAGATACGAAATTGATTGACTGGACCTAAAAATTCTACTTGTTGAAGAGTAACTTTGCTCTGGTGACTGACTTTCATAGCTAAAATATAAAACTATTTGGGAAATATGAAGATTTCTTGTGGTCATATTACACCCATGGTGGTGGCTGTGTGCTGTGGAGTCAGTTCTGACTCATAGCGACCCTGTACAGGGTTTCCGAGGCTGTAAATCTTTACAGAAGCAGAAAGCCTCATCTTTCTCCCGTGGAACAATTGGTAGTTTCTAACTGCTGACCTTGCGGTTCACAGCCCGATTCGTAACCACTACGCAACCAGAGCTCCTTATATTACATCCATAGGCCTCCATAAATGTTGGTATAATTGTAAATAATGTTAAGTGTCATTTTCTATCAAGTATTAATTATAAGAGAATTGTGTCTGAAATGGTACTGTCTTGGCATTCATTACTATTTACCTTTTTATTTCTGTTCACAGTGTAGCTGTGAAGAATCCCTTACAATCAGTAATGTTTTGTGGAAATCAGCATATAATTATATTTCAACACAGGACCATTAGTTTATATTTTTAATAAATGTATCAAGAGGAATAAAAGAAAACTGATTTATTCTGTAAACATTCTGTAATTTTTCCCCCTCCTGGTATTGCTATCAGAATAACACTGACCTGGTAGAACAAGAGGAATGGCATTGCATTATTATCAAAAAGAGCATCTGAAGATCTATCTTGAAGTACAATGCTGGCTGTGGTAGGTTAGTATCCAAACTCCTACAAAGAAGACCAGTTAATACCACTATTATTCAAATTTGCTCACCAATCATTAAAGTCAGTGATGATGAAACTGAAAAATTCTACCAATTTCTTCAATCTGAAATTGATCAAACATGCCATCAAAATGCATTGCTAATTATTGGTGATTGGAATGTGAAAAACTGAAAACAAAGAGAAATGATCAGTAGTTGAAAACTAAGGCCTTCGTGATGGAAATAGTACTAGCGATCACATGGCAGAATTTTGCAAGAACAATGACTTCTTCATTGCAAATACCTTTTCTCAACAACACAAATGCGTCTATACACGTGGACACCTCACCAGATGGACTACAATTGATTATGTCTGTGGGAAGAGATGATGAAGAAGCTCAAAATCATCAGCCAAAACAAAGGTAGGGGCTGACTGTGGAACAGACCAACAATTGCTCATAGGCAAGTTCAGGCTGAAGCTGAAGAAAATTAAAACAAGTCTAAAAGAACCAAAATATGGCCTTATGCATATACCACCTAAATTTAGAGACCATCTCAATAATAGATCTGATATATTAGACACTAATAGCTGAAGAGCAGAGGAGTTTGTTGGATGACATCAAGAACATCATACATGAAGAGAGCAAAAGATCATTAAAAAACAGAAATGACCAAAATGGATATCAGAAGAGACTCTGAAAGTTGCTCATGAATGTAGAGAAGCTAAAGCTACTGGGGAAAAAATGATGAAGTAAAAGCTGAAAATTTCAAAAGGTAGCTTGAGAAGACAACATCAAATATTACAATGAAATATGCAAAGACCTGGAGTCAGAAAACCAAAAGGGAAGAGCAGGCTCAGCGTTTTCTAAGTTGGAAGAACAGAAGACAAAATTCAAGACTCCAGTTGCGATATTCAAGTATTCTATGGGCAAAATATTGAATGATGCAGGAAGCATCAAAAGAAGATGGAAGGCAAGATGACAGAGTAGGCAGACGCACTGAGACAACCCTGTGAAACAAAGACAGTGGAGACTGAGTGAAACACATACAGATAATGAGCCTGGACCCTGACCTTCAGAGGACAGGACAGAAAGGTGGAGTAAGTGCCAACCTGAGGAGAACGCTGAAGAGGAGTAGTGAGAGAGAGAAGAAAAGCGAGTGGATAGGGGGCTGTCATGGCTGACACGGCCATCTTGAACTTTTGTGAGCTGCTGATGATACAGCAACTTGCGGGCACAGGATACAGCTGGAAGTTGGTGGCAAGAGGGTGCAGTTCTCCCTTACTCCTGTGCCCTCCTGGTAGCTGGAGACATGGCCAGTCTCAGCCTTCACCAAACCAACTTGTCAGTGATACCCTGGGTCCTGCAAAGTCTCTGCTCTACCTGGGTTTGGGCCCTGAACTACACACTACGCAAACAGTTTACAGAAAACTATGTTCACACTTCCAGTCACCACATCCACCAGGTGGTGAGTGCCTGAGAACACACCAGTATTCAATCATCAGTAAATACAAATTCAAAACCACACTATCTCAAAAAAATAGACAATCTCAGCTTACATTGTTTGAGACAGTGTCTCAAACAAGTGACGAAAACACAGTCAGAAAATATAACAACGGAAATGGAAACCAAACTACCAGACAAAGAATTTAAAAGAATGCTAATTGGGCAACTTCAACAGATATAGAGAACAATCAAGAAAACTGCAGATGAAATCTAAAAAAGCATACAAAGAATTATAGAACAATTCAGAAAACAAACTGACAAAATAAAAGAAAAAAAATGGGAACCATAGCAAAACAGCAATTAAAAAGAAGAGTAACACTAAGACTAGAAATAGATAAGACACTGAAAGGAGAAAGAAGTAGAATTGAATCAATGAAAGGCCAAATTACTGAGTTAAGAGAAAAATCTCTAGAA
>NW_006408686.1:5390683-5395364 GCF_000296735.1 Chrysochloris asiatica
CATAACCACCACCACTGGGTCACTCTGACCTCTGCTAACTTATTTTTTCTTTTTTATCTCTTGTAAAATCACAGTTGAAGGTATCATCTCCAGGGCACCTCTTCCTAGCCACATTGGGGCTGTAATGGGATTAGGGTGTTACATTCCATCCTTGAATTGCTTTATCTTATCAGATAGCATCAAAGGGGTTACCTCATATCCTCCCCGTTATATTATTAACCACCAAACCACTGAGAAGCATGCATGGCCCAGGGAAGTTGACAGTTATTTTGGGGCACAATTCAATTCATGACACCGATTCTTTCTTTCAGGACACTATTAACTTTTTTTGTCCTGGATGAAACTGTTGAACATTTTATTCATAGGCTGTTTTCTTGGCTTTCTTCTGTCTTCCTCTACTATTTGATTTCAAGGATCAGTCTTAAATCCAATGTCTTCCAAGCATAGACTGGATTTTCAGTATGCAATAGAATAGATTAATAGAAGGCATGGCATCAGAGATGGATCCAGGCAGGGTGCTTCTGGGTACATCAACATTTTGCTTAAATAGTAAGTTCTTTCAAGACAGCAAGTAGAGTGGTGGTGGTATGCCGTGGAGTCAGTTCTGACTCATAGCGACCTTGCATAGGGTCTCCGAGCCTATAAATCTTTACAGGAGCAGAAAACCTCATCTTTCTCCTGCGAAACTGCTGGTAGTTTCAAACCGCTGACCTTGAAGTTATCAGCCAGATTTGTAACCACTAAGCTACAAGAAATCCTAGCAAACAGAGAACTAAAGGAAAATTCAGAAGGCATTCAGCTGATCGAACTCTCCAATGATGTCTCTCTCCAACGTGTCTGGTGAGCTAGGGAGAAAGTTGGAAGGCCAGGAATGGGGTAATGAGGTTGTGGATAAATCAACATGAAAGATGGTGGGGCTTTGTGTTAGCTCCTGGGCTTTGTCATACCAGGTAGACAGCTTGGGGGTTTTGTTGTTTTTCTTAGGTGCCATCAAGTCGCTATCGACTCATAGTGACCATTATACACAACAGAATTGTTGCTATGCTTCAGCCCAATGCTGCTGCCACTGCGCCAATCCGTTTCTTTGCTGATCCTTCCTCTTAACTTGCTGACCCTCCACTTTACCAAGCATGATGTTCTCCTCCAGGGACTGGTCTATCCTGATACTATGCCCGAAGTATGAGAGACAAAGTCTGGCCATCCTAGCTTCTAAGGAGAATTCTGGCTGTACTTCTTCCAACATAGATTTGTTTGCTCTTCTGGAAGTCCATAGTACTTTTAATATTCTCCTCCAACATCATAGCATCAATTCTTCTATGGTCTTCCCTATTCATTGTCGAACTTTCACATGCATATGAGACTATTAAAAAAATACCATGGCTGGCGTCAGGCACACCTTAGTCCTCAAACTGACATTTTTGTTTCTTGAACCCTTTAAAGAGGTCTTGTGCAGCAGATATGCCTAATTCAATAAGTCATTTGAGCTCTTGTTTTCTGCACCCATGAGTATTGGTTGATCCGAGCAAAATGAAATCTTTGACTTCAATCTTTCCTCCATTTATCTTGATATTATTCATTGGTATGTTGTTGTCGTTAAGTGCCTTCAAGTTGGTTCTGACTCATGGTTACTGTATAAGAGTTCCAAGGAGCGACTGGTGGGTTTGAACCACTGACCTTGCTGTTCAAACCGACATTGTGGTTGAGTGCTTATCCCACAGAACCACACCAGGATTCCATTATAGGTCTGTTAAGAGCCGTCGGGTCAGCTCTGATTCATCGCGACCCTGTATAGTGTTTGCAAGCAGTGGCTGTTGATTTTGAACCGCCAACCTTGTGGTTCAAGCCGACCCTGTGGTCTAATGTATGAACCCACAGTGCCACACTCTAATGGTGAAGAATTTTGTTTTCTTTACATTGAGGTTCAACCCATACTGAAGGCTACGGTCCTTGGTTTTCATCAGTATTTTAAGTCCTGTTTGCTTTCAGCAAGCAAGGTTGTATCATATGCACATCGCAGGTTGTTCATGACAGTTTGGGGAGCCCCTCCTTATGCCAAGGTCCCTAAGTAGCCCAAATAGTTTGTGCTCAGAAACTAATTCAGAGGTTGGGAGTTTTAACCCTACCAGTAGTTATACAGAAGAAAAACCTGGTGATTGGATCGATAAAGATTATCCCATAAGACAGTCTTTAAGGTATTTTAGGGATAATCTTTATAGGAGACAAAGTACCAAGGTATTTTATGAGATAATCTTTATAGTAGATAGAGTATTAAGGTATTTTATGGGATAATCTTTATAGTAGGAGCTCAGTTCTACTCTCTAACATACAGGGTCATCAGGAGCTGGGAGCTGAAATCAAGTGAATGGCAATATTTTGTTGTTTTTTCGGGGGTGGGGGCTTGGGTTGCGCTAATCAAAGGAGCCTGGTGGTGCTATGGGTAAAGCATTGGACTGCTAACCTCAAGATCAGTGGTTCAAACTCACCAACCATTCTAAGGGAAAGAAGTAGCTGTCTGCTTCCATAAAGATTGAATCTGGGAAACCACAGATACCGTTGCTCTTCATTGGAATGGACTCAACTGCAATTTGATTTTAAGAATTGTTACTTGGCTTCTAGTTTCTGATTCATAGCGACCCTGTATAGGGTTTCTGAGGAGTGGCTGGTGAGTTTGAACTGCTGACCTTGTAGGGCACACCAACATTAAAGCCCAATGCCACACCAGCTCTCTATTTTAAGAATAGAGAAGTTGTAATTTGTCCCCATGTTGTTGTTGTTGTTATGTGCCATCGAGCCGGTTCCGACCCATAGCGACCCTGTACAGGGTTTCCGAGGGTGTAAATCTTTACGGGAGTAGAAAGCCTCATCTTTCTCCCGAGGAGCAGCTGGTAGTTTCAAACCGCTGACCTTAAGGTTCGCAGCCCGATTCGTAACCACTACGCTACCAGAGCTCCCCATATACCCAATTTGTCCCCATATACCCAATTTATTCATAGGTTGTCAATTTCAAAATCTGTAACTGGATTTATAAATCTTGCCCCATATTGGTAGCACTGTAGGATAAGCACTGAATTGCTAATGGCGTGGTTGATGGTAAAAACCCACCAGCCGCTCCTCAGGAGGAAGATGAGGCTTTCTGTGGCCATAGATTCACAGCCTCAGAAACCCTACATAGAGTCATTATGAGTTGGAATCTACTCAATGGAAGTGGGGTTTTTTTTGTAGCCAACCTCCTTCCCCAGCCACAATGCTCAGCATAAAACCACCATAACTTTGATCTGTGTCTGTGAACGCTGTATGTTCAGGTATATGTGTTAATTCATATGATTTGGAGGTAATTTTTTGGATCAAATCTGTGTCAGTCTCTTTTATTCTGATGAATCATTTCACATAAACCTCTTCATTTGAGGAGTTTATCATTTCCTTTTCTCCTCTCTCATACACTTAAGATGAAGTAGAGTTGTTACAATATCAGGTCTGCCATTTTAGGCTGTACCTTCCGGATTCTTCCCTCTCCCCTCCCTTCAACTCCATTTTGTAATCTTAGGTTTCTGTTGCCCCGCCCTAAACTACAAGGCGCATAGTTTAAAGGGCAACATGGATTTTGATAGGCCTGAGCTAACCCCAGCAATGACCACTCCCTTCCCATTGACTCTTCTCTTCTCTTCTTCCTCTTGACTTATCCTTTCTCTGGCTGAGGTCACCTTCCTCTTCCTCACCCTGAATAAACGTCTCTAGACGCCATCTGGTGTGCGTTGTGGTTGATGAGCAGCGCCTGGTTGTTTTGTCCCTTTCAAGGGTAGTGATTACATGTTGGACTGCTAACCAAAAGGTCACAAGTTCGAATCTACCAGCTACTTTGCAGGAGAAAGATGAGATTTTCTGATCCTATAATAGATTTTTAACCTCAGAAACCCCTTACAGGGTCACCAGGAGTCAGAACTGATTCGCTATCCCTTACCACCACCATGCTTTGGATGCATCTTTTTTTCATTTTCAACTCCATGCTCTCAGTCCTGAATATGGAATATCCCAGTTGTGTGTTTTTCCAAATACTCAAATATATCGGATAGTCACTTGGACCCAGTTTCCTGGATGGTACCTCTGTCTTCCTAGAATCTGCCCAGCTGGCTTCCAAGGCCCAGTATGCAAGTGTTGTCCAGGGATTTCACTCTTTCATTTTTGGAGGGGGAAGGTTTTAGGAAGCAGGGTTGGGCTAGGGTTAAGGAGTAAGGTTTGGTTCAGTTTTAGGGTTACTGTTAGATTTTTGTTATTTTTTTTTCTTGAAATCTACTTGTGTGCTTCATTTGGAAGTTCCGTAACTATACTTGTCTCTCTTTTTAACTTTGTGGGGTTTTGCTGCTGCCATTGCGAATTGATCTCTAGTTTCCTATTTTCAGTCTTAAAGGTTTGTTTCACTTTAAATACTTTTGTATCTGGGTTGAGTTCTGGATGATATTGTCATGTATGTTAATCTCAAGTTGTTTTCTGCCATTGTTGGTTCTCTGTTCAAAGAAATCCCTTTAGTGTTTTTACAAATTGTTTTAATTTATGTTTATCTTAAAATGTCCGTATTTCCCTATCATATTTGAAGGACAATTTTGTTGGGTATATGACTCTTGGTGGACAATTTGTTTTTATTTTAGAGTTTTACTTATATTATCCCGTTGTTTTCTTGCCAGCA
>NW_006408686.1:5396213-5402862 GCF_000296735.1 Chrysochloris asiatica
GATTCTTCTATGATCTTGCTTATTCACTGTCCAGCTTTCACATGCATACGAGGTTATTTAAAATACCATGGCTTGGGTCAGGCGCACCTTAGTCCTCTAGCTGACATCTTTGCTCTTCAACACTTTAAAAAGTTCCTGTGCCACAGATTTGCTTAATGCAATACGTCGTCTGATCTCTTGACTGATGTGATGTATGCTGTGATAATTAAGGTTTTATGTCATCTTGATAAGGTGAGAATTCTCAGTGGTTTAGCAGTTAAGATGTATGATCAAAAGATGTAAGATCACGTCCATATGCGATCTAATCATTCCTCATGATGTGATCTCTTCCAATCAGATGGCCAAGCAGCTCTCTTCCAAATTTCTTGGCATAGGTGAGGGAGTGCCTCCAGTGTTCCATCAGCTTGGTGAGACATTTCTGTTAGTATACTGTTAATTCCTAGAGCTTTCCCCCAACCTCCATCCATGTCTTTTTAACTGTCTTGAAAATCTTTTATGGTTTTCTACCTATTCTTGGTGGGGTCCTGGTGTGGCACTGTGGGTTACTGTGCCAGATTGCAAAGCCATTTGAACTGCAAGGTTGGCAGTTCAAGCTCACCAGCTGCTCCTCAGAAACCCTACACAGGGTCACTATGGGTCGGAATCGACTTGATGGCACTTAACAACAACAACCTATTCTTGGTGTTCTTGCATTTTTAAAACAATGATCATTTTTTCTTACTATGTGATGCTGGAAGATAAGCACTGGACTGCAAGGTCGGTTGAACCGCAGAGTCATTCAAATTCACCAGTCGCTCCTTGGAAACCCTATACAGGATTGCTAAACTGACTCAACAGCACTTAACAACAATGAATAACCTCAATCTGAAGATGTGTATACTTTATTTCTCAAAAGTCTTAAATGATTTCCTTTCTAATACTCTCAAACATTTTTTAGGCAAAGAGATAATCTTTGATCAAACCTCTTTTAATATTGATTAAATCCTTATTTTCTTATCTTTTCACCACTTTTGTCTACTTTTTGTTCTTTTAAATTCTACTTTGTGCAGTGTTTTCCTGACTTTCTCTCCTACTAAGTAGCTACTAACTTTCCAAGAACGTTATTACTTTTTTAATGTTTTATTGTGAATGATGTGATAGTTTACATGGGAGAACATTAGCTTTACAGTCATCCTACCAAATATCATTACATTGCCTTGATTACAATCCCCTCCATGCATCATCAACCAACTAAAGGGTATACCCTGCAAACCTGCCCCTTGGTCATCAGCACACAACCCCTCTCCCTCTCTGGGCCTAGAGTTCCCAGCCGCTCCATCTCTCCACATCATTGTCTCTGCCTCCATCTCTGGAGTCACTGCTTCTCTGGGTAGGGTCCCATACTCTGCTCTTCTCCCTTAATGGTCCCAGGACCCTCCACTCCTGGACCAAAGTCAACCACTCCCCTCCTTTTTCTACAAAACATCTACCTTTACATTTCTAACCTGCACAGTCAGTCCTGATAGTAATTATTCACTATTGTACCACATGAGTGCTTTCCACATCTCTTTTCATTAGTCCCTCCCAGACAGATTGGATACTACTCAGTGGAGATTCTACCTTCCTCCATGCCCTCTGGATCTAGGCTCCCTCTTGAAAGCTTGTAAGCTTTCAAGTCACTCTTGCCTTTGTAGCACCCCCCACCCCCCACATTTTGGGCAGCCAATGTCCAAGTTGCTCATCCCTGTCTACTTTGTGTATGGAGGGGATGGGAATGATCTTCTTATCAGCTGTACGCTTCACGCTCTACTCTAGTCCTCTGTGGCTATGTCACTGACTCTGGGCCCAGGAGTCCCTAGCACAGTATTGACCTGGCCAATCAGTCTCCACCCAGGTTCACAGGAGTCTATTGAATGTGGATGGATTTAGCTCGCAGCTTCATTGCTGTTTCTTCCTCACTTCCCCTTATTAGTTACCAACATGGTCACGAGTCAGAGCACATGTCTGCCTGTGTATTCCCATTGAGTCTTAGTCTTGGAAGGGGGTTTGCCCTGAGGGGACCCGACCACTTGCCTTGATGTCTCCTGGGTGAACAACTTGCTTGTTCTTATAGTAGTCAGTTGGACTGCCATTATTGTTTTGTATTTTTCCTGTTGGTCTTTCTTTCAAGAAGTATCTTCTGTTCTTCTAGCCACTCCAGACTGGTCTGCTTGTCCTTTCTGGTGGAAATTTCCCACTTAGGAAGATTCTGGATGGAGTTCAGGATTCTACCTATATGGTCTTATGTAATGCAGTAGCTCTGCAGGAAGCCTCCTTCACTGGGCACATTGTAGTCCCATTTTAGGTATTCTAATCAGTTAGTTATAAAGGAGCTCTGGTAGTGTAGTGGTTACAAATCAGGCTGCGAACCACAAGGTCAGCAGTTCAAAACTACCAGCTGTTCTGCAGGAGGGAGAAAGATGAGGCTTTCTGCTTCTGTAAAGATTTATGGCCCAAGAAACCCTGTACAGGGTCACTGTGAGTTGAAACCGACTCCACGACACATAACAACAGCAATCAGTTATAGGCAGAAGACAGACTTACAAGCTTTCTATGGTGATATTTCTGGCAATTCCTTTCTCTCCCCCTCAAGTCTCTATTTTATAATGGTATGCCAGGGAAACCAAGATTGAAGACAGCCAAGCATCTTAATATTATTTCCCTCTTTCTGCCCATTCCAACTGTGTTTCGGTTCCTGTATCCCAGAGCCCTTTTATTCCAAGGTTGTGCATATGTCATTCTTTACCTCTGTTCCATGCAAACCTGCCTAATTGTTTTCCCACCCACCTTGTTCTTCCAGTTCTTTCTCCCTTCCAAGAACATTTTGTTGTTGTCATTTTCTTTTAATGACATTCTCGATTGATGAATTAAATTTATCCTCTTATTTATTTTAATGGCAGAAAGATGAGGCTTTCTGCTCCCAAAAAGAGTTACAGCCTCAGAAACCCTGTACAGGATAGCTATGAGTCGGAAACATCTTGAAGGCACTTAACATCTGTTAGATAAATTTGATGCTTAGGCTTTGAAATTTTCTTAGTCATTTTTTTTCTTTCAGGATAACATTTCCTTTCTATTAATTTGTTTTCTCCCTTGTCTCTGTCTTTTCTCAATTTAATGTTGAACGTTTTTCAAATGTCCTATAAAGATCTGTCCTCGGTTTGTGTGTTTAGTAACCCATGCTGAAACCAGTTTGATTATTTTTTTAGAAGAGAGAAAAACGTTTCCCATTTCCCACACGTGTCCAAAAGAAGCAAAAGTTGGAGCTGGTTTTCTGAGAATGCAGAATAATCCCAGAAAGATAGTTAGGAGCGGGTTCCACATAAATCAATTTTTCAAACCTAATTCCTGACTCCCAGGTCAGACCTAGGTAAGGAGAAATTTAGTAGCTTGGATTTTCTTTTCCCCCTGTTTCATAGACTGTATTCTGTCTATTTCCTCAGAAACCAAGGAAAAGGTGACTCGGCGCCGCCACCTCTACCGCCGTACAGTCTTTACTCCACAACAGCGTGCAGTGTTAGAAGATGTGTTCAGAAAGACCATGTACCCAGACAATGACACTATCCTGGCCCTCATTTCAATTTCAGGGCTGAATGTGTCAGCAGTAAAGGTATGTTCCTTATGGGCCACAGCTATGCTCACATGGACATACACTTTGAATGATTATCATACAGTTTCTGTTTACTGAACAACTCTTAAGTGTAAAGACTGATGGGAAGCAACTCGATGACATTTCTCATTCCATGGATACCCATTTTATTGAGGACCACTTAGATTCACAAAGGGATGTATTTTCTAAGCATTATGAACAGCAAGCTTTAACACTTAGTCTTTCTGACACTAGAGCCACGATGTCCCATAATACCTTATGGGACTAGAGGCCAGATACTCCAATTTGAGATTGTTCCTGTTTCTTTCTTGGGTCTGCTTAATCAGGAGACCTGGTGTAGCAGTTTAGGATAAAAACACTGGACCACAAGGTTGGTTTGAACCCCAAGGTCAGTTCAAGCTCACCAACTGCTCCCTGGAAATCCTGTATAGGGTCGCTATGAGTTGGAACCAACTTGACGGCACTTAACAACAATCAGGACAGACCCAATCATCCAGGGGACTTGAAGCTAGACCATCAGCCTATACTCTCAGATTTAAGCATCTGCATGAAAATGTAGGCTTTACTCTTGACTTAAATCCCCTGCCCTAGTGGCTGAGTGGCATGTCATCTTTTTCTATGTTTTGCTAGTAAAATCCTGTACCCTTTTGTCCCTCTAGAGACAAGTTTGCAGGAGATAGAAAGAAGTTCCCTTGTTTGGATGACTAGGTCACATCCCAAAGAATATGAACCAATCCCTTTGATCCACCCGTTTCTTTCCTTTTTCCTCAGACTTGGTTCAAAAACCAACGTGTCAGATGGAAACAGCAGCGGCAAAAAACTCAGTCAAGCCAGTTGCCAGAAGAAACAAGTGAAATGGTCCCAGTGAGGGAAGAGGAGACCCCTTTACTCCCAACAGCTCCACCTGTGAGTGCTGGATGCTCGGAAGCCCATGGCTCTGCTGCTCCTATACAACCTGGAAGGACTCATGTCTGTGTTGGGAGTTCGTCGTTGCATTCTCAAACTCATGATGCCCAACAGAGAAGTCTGGAGACCTTGAATTCTCCTTGGACCACCAATCCCTATGATATTGACAAACTTGTGAAAATCTATGCCTTACCGGGGGATGATGATCCTAGTAGCTTAGATCAGTATCTCTTTCCTGAGAAATCCCGTCTTGATCTTCAGCATACCTTCTAAATCATCAACAACTCCTGAGAAAGTTCCTGACCAACAGAGCAACACTTTCAAACACATGTAATAGGTAGACTTGAGTGTAACGAGATCAGATCATGAAGCAGCTAGAACAGATAGAATGAATCGCTTATCATTGTATCTAGAAACTGGAATGGGAACGGGTTATGCTGTACATTTTCACCAAGCAATACAACAAAACAACAAAAAGAGTTGTGGTTAAGTTGTGTCTAAGATGTGTTGGTGAGGTTGGCAATCAACAGATGCCATGATGGTTAGTGTGTGTCAACCTGGGTCGGCTATGATTCTCAGGGGTTTGGCAGACAATTGGACTGATGGTTTTTCCACAATGTAAGATAATGTAGTAATTTTCCATTCTGTGATCTGATTGGAAGTCCATCAATTTCCTTGGTAATGTGACCTGTATCCAATACCTAAATGGATTTTTGGCATGTAGGACCAAAGAGAAGAATCCATTTTGTATATAAGCTTAAGCACGTCCTCTAGCTCCAAGAAAATGATATATGTATAAATAGCCATGCAGCTCAAGGCCAGATGCCAGATGTTTTCCTTTGCCCTAGCCTAAGAACAAAGACCACCAGTCCTGACCAACTACTGTAACATCTCATAGTTTGCCAATTGTTAACCAATCCAAAAATTGTAAAGCTGAGAAACCCGAGCTTGTTTGAAAACTCTATTAAAAACCCCGCAGACAAAGGGTTCGGGGCTCTATCCCTAATCCGCTGCGTCGGATGAGGTGGAGTCCAGGCTTGAGTTTGAATAAACAACCCTTGTGCACTTGCATTGGTGCTGGCTCCTTGGTGGTCTTTGGGGACTCCGAATTCTGGGCATAACAGGCAAAGCTCACTCTTCCTTGATCCTACACCCAGCTTGTCATCCTCTCTCTCTCTCTCTCACACACACACACACACACACACACACACACACACCAGCTCTTGGAACATGAGCCAACAATGTGCTGTTTGACCTGCTGTTTGTAGTTCTTTGGTCCCTGTAACTACCACTCATCTGTCAGTTTGTCATACTGTGGTGGCTTGAAGTTGCTGTGATTTGGGGAGCTATGCCACGGGTATTTTTAAATAACAGCAGGGTCACCCACAGTGGACAGGTTTCAGATGAGCTTTCAGACAAAGACAGACTAGGAAGAGGAAACAGATTACTTCTGAATGTTTAGTCACTGAAAACCTTATGAATAGCTGTGGAACACCCAACAGAATATTGAATATTAAAACATGATGAAAAGTACCAGAATACTGTCAGATATGGTGCCAGAAGATGAGCCCCTCATGTTGGAAGGCACTCAAAATGTAACTGGGAAAGAGCTGCCTCCTCAAAGTAGAGTTAACTATGATGTGAATGGAGTAAAGCCCTCAGGACCTTCATTTGCTGATGGGGCACAACTCAAAATGAACAAAAACAGCTGTAAACATCCATTAAAAATCAGAACTATGGAATGTACTAAGGAATATTGGAAATTGTCAAAAATTAAATGGAACGTATACACATCGATATTCTAGGCACTAGTGAGCTGAAATGGACTAGCATTGGCCATTTTGAATCTTACAATCACATGGTTTACTATGCCAGGAATGACAAATTGAAAAGGAATGGTGTCACATTCATCATCAAAAAGTTCATATCGAACAATAAAAGAGAACAAACAAGATGGCGGATCGGGTGGACGTATAGCAGAGAGCTCTGCCAATAACAACACAGAATACCCGACCAAGCAGGCTCAGAGGATGGTCCCAGAACTCTGAACCACATATAAAGGAATACTTAGAAGGTTGGAAGGCTCACAGCTGGAGGAATTTGTGGCAGAAGCAAGAA
>NW_006408686.1:5407982-5420164 GCF_000296735.1 Chrysochloris asiatica
AAAGACCACAGCCTTTGGTATGAATTGTATCTCAATGTAAAGAAAACAACAACCCTCACCACTGGACCAATAAACAACATCCATATAAATGGCAAAAAGATTGAAGTTGTCAAAGACTTCATTTTGCTCAGATCAACCATGAATACTCATGGACGCAGCAGCCAAGAAATCAGAAGATGTTTTGCATTAGGCAAATCTGCTGCACAAGACCTCTTTAAAGTATTTAAGAGCAAAGATGTCAATTTGAAAACTAAGGTGTGCTTGACCCAAGCCACGGTATTTTCAATAATCCTTTATGCATGCTAAAGTTGGACAGTGAATAAAGACGGCCATAGAAGAATTGATCCATTTGAGTTACGATGTTGGAAGAGAACATTGAAAGTGCCATGGGCTGCCAAAAGAACAAACCGATCTGTTGGCAGAAGTACAGTTAGAGTGCTCCTTGGAAGCCAGGATGGCCAGACTTTGTCTCTCATACTTCGGACATATTTTCAGGAGGTACAAGTCTCTAGAGAAGGATATCATGTTTGGTCAAGTGGAGGGTGAGTAAAAAGAGGAAGACCCCCAGCAAGATGGATTGGCACAGTGTCAGCAGCAATGGGATTAGATGTAGCAACTATTATTATAAGGTTGGCCCAGGACCAGGCAGTGTTTCATTCTGTTGTGTATAGGACTGCTATGAGTCAGTACCAACTCAATAACACCTAAAAAAGCAACAAGCCCATGAAACCATGTAAGGAGAAATCTCTAGCCTGATACCTGACCCACAGATTTGAGAGTTGCCAGCCTCCACAACTGCTGAGTCACTTCCTTGATGATATATATCCACATATATAATAAATCCTGTGGTGGCGCTGTGGGATAAAGCACTGGATCGCAAGGTCTGTTTGAACCACAAGGTCAGCGGTTCAAACTCAACAGTCGCTCCTTGGAAACCTTGTACAGGGTCACTATGCGTCAGAACCAATTCGATGGCACTTAATAACAAGTAACAAATCATACAAGGGGTACGGTTATGTAGGCTCCTTAGACATAGCCAAACAACTTGCAGGAGTAATTTACTAGGTTAGAAAGCTGCAGACTGTAGTATTAGGGCATGCCTTAGTTAATTTGCATAACATAGTTCACAAAGATAATGGTGTACATCCTAAATATGGAGATAATGCTGTACATCCTAAATTTGGTGAGTAGCACCTGGGGTCTTAGACGTTTGTGATACACCACCTAAAATACAACTATTGGTCTCTACTCATAGGAAGCAAAAGAGAAGAAAGACAGTCAAAGACTCACAGAAGAAATAACCCACAGCCATAGCCTTTAACCCACAGGAACCACAGCCTTCTCTAACCTGAGGCCAGAAGAATTAGATGGTGCCTTGCTTTTAAGGAGCATTCGTGCTGTACTTCTTCCAAAACAGACTGGTTCGTTCATTCTTCTGGTAGTCCATAATATATATTCAGTATTCTTTGTCAGCACCATATTTCAAAGGCATCAATTTTTCATTCTTCCTTATTTATTACATGGATAGTGACAGGAAATTTGTTAGCCTGGTGTGTGTTATATTTTTTTTCTAGTTTATCATTTGTCTTTGACTTTTGGTATGAAAGATTTGAGTTTTGCTTGTTTTCTTTTAAGCCTGTAGGATTTTGAATCTCAGAGTTTTCTTGTGTGTGTGTATGGTTTCTTTCTTCATAGTTGAGGCTTTGAACCATTTGGAATTTATCCTCATGTGGAGTGTGAGGTAAGGATCCATTTTTTTTTTTTTTTTTAAAGATAGTTACCCAGTTTCCCCCAACACCATCTTTTCTTTTTCCCATAAATTTTAAGATGCCCTTTTGACATTTATTAAACTGTCTTTCTAACCAGTTTTAAATCTGATAAATTTAAAATCACTCACTATTCTTTTTTAGTGTTGTTGTCAGCTTACCTTGTTGTTGTTAGAATCACATTACACTTATAACTAACTCAGATAATTGTGCTATCTACAATACTGGTGTGGTGTGGGAGGATAAGCACTGGGATAAAAGATGAGTTTGAACCTGAAGGTCGGTGGTTCAAACTCATCAGCCACTCCTCAGAAGCCCTATACAGGGTTCAACTTGACAGCATTTAACAACAAGATACTGAGCCTTCCTATCTAAGTCATCTATTGTTTTCCATTTTTCAAAGACTAAATTTTAAACACTGAGACTTAATATTCCCTTAATATGTCTTTCACAGGTCTAGCCATATTTCTTAATAAGTATCTCTGTGTATTCTAGTGTGGCACTGTAGGAAAAACACTGAACTGCTAACCACAAGGTTGGTGGTTCAAACCCACCAGCTGCTCCTCAGAAACCCTACACTGAGTCACTAGGAGTCGGAACTGACTCAACAGCATGTAACAACAATCATCTGTTATATCAGGAGTCCTGGTGTGGCGCTGCGGGCTAATGCATCAGATGGCAAAGTTGTTTGAACTGCAACGTCGGTGGTTCAAGCTCACTAGCTGCTCCTTGGAAACCCTATACAGGGTTGCTATGGGTCGGAGTCGACTCGACGGTACTTAACAAGTCTGTTATATATCTTCCATTATAAGTGAGAATACTTCCACTATATTTTCTAAAAGCTTGCCTATTTCCTTGCAAATAATGATTTCTGTGTATTTATTTGATAACTGCTATTGAATTATCTTACTGTTTATAGTGGGTTTTTTATTGTATTGTCTTAGGACAGGGCTATAGTCATCTTCAAATAGTGATTATTTTGTCTCTTTTATAACTATTGTATTTTTGTAACTATACTTTTGGCTACTTAGCTTCTTGGCTGGTTAGTAGCTCTTGTCCAAAGTAAAATAGTGGTGATAATCATGACGCTGAGGGTCCTGGAGAGTGTGAACAACTCAGCCCTGGCCATCCTGGACCAGACCCTTCACATGCTGAGCCACATTTGCTGGGCGCTCCAAGCCTGAGTAAGCCCTTAGGGTGTTGACTTTGACCGGACTCCTCTGTCAGACCCTGCCTCACAGACTCTGTCTTGTTCAACCTCTTTGGCCTCTTCATACTGGACCTGAAACGTGTCACCAACAGAGAGACCAGTGTACCTGAACCTTCAGATCCAACCTCTCTTAGCACCTTGGATATTATAGATATGCACTGACCAGTGTTCTTAAATTATTGCTGCCAAATACGATTTATGTGTAAAGACTGCCAAACTCTGACACCATAAAAATGTTTATTTTCCTACTTTTTAATTAAAATCATGCAAGTAAACACAGAGAAAAAAAGGTTGTTTGTGATGTGGGACTGTGTATATGTGTTTGTGTGCATTCAGTTTTAAAAAATAATTTTTTGTGTGGCTGTTGAGAATATACACAGTGAAACATAGACCAAAGTCAATAGTTTCTCCAGGTACATTTTAATGACATTGATGACATTCTTGAATTCTGCACACATTCTCACCCTCTTTTACCATTATTCTTCCTTCATTAACATAAACTCACTGCCCCCTAAATTTCCTATGGAATGTTTCTAGTTACTGTGGTCAGTTTGATCTTAAAAGAGCACAAGGCTCAAGGCACACATTCTGCAATAGTTCAGCTAAACTATTGTTTAAGACTTTAAGGTGAATATATATATATATATTTTTTTTTAATGGAAATTCAATATTATATTTTTGTTGTTAATAAATGCCATAAAATTGGTTCCGACTTATAATGACACTATACAGAAGTTCCTAAGAACACTGGTGGATTTGAAGTGCCCACCTATATATTTTTTTAAAGACTAAAAGATTATCTTGTTTTAGGACCCAGCTTTCGTGGATCCAAAAATCTGGATTCCATTAAAATTTGAAATTCTATTCTGCATTCCTTCACATTTTGATCAGGATTGTTCTGTAGAATTTGATGTTGTTTCATGCTAGTTTATTTAGAGGTTCCATTTTCACTCCTCGGGACATTTTATGTATTTCTCATTTGCTTCTTTGCTCAATTCATCAAAGTCGTTTTGATCAGCGAACTATATTCATAATAGGATTTATTAATGAGTCCTAGACTTTCTGTAAGAGCGTCATTAATTTCTGTTACTTCTAATAGAGTGGAGTAAAATTCACTAGCAGCTTCACACACTCCAAAGCACCAAACTCATGGTGTTTACTCAATTTGTTGCAGTTTCAGGAAGAGTGCCGTAAACATCTGCAAAATTGCTGACTCCACTTTTCCAAAACCACCGTCTGTTGTTACTCATGTTCGTCTGTAAATTTACTCGGCAGGAGCAGTGCAGCAGCCAGTTCGCAGCGTTCGCACTGCGCCTGGGGGCTCCCAGGAGCAGGGCGACAGGCTGCAGGCCTCAGACGGCAAGTTTGCAGAGTACGAAGGGTCCCCCACCCCCACCCCATCCCCGCAGCTTGGGGTGGCTGGGCTGAGCGTGCCGTTCGGCTGGACTGCGGCGCCATCTATAGACTCTTTAATCAAAATGTTCACTTTATGGGGAAAATTAACCACGTATTCTATTTAGGTCTTCTTCAGTCTCTTTCAGCTGTGCTTTATGGTTTTCATTGTATACGTTTTTCATATCCGTGGCTAAGTTTTAAAAAACGGAAGTTTGTTTAATATTATTAAGTGCCGTCCACTGGTGAGCTTCAACACTGACCTTGCAGTCCAGCACATGTTAATTTTATTTACTATGTTGTTGTTGTAAGTGCCGTCAAGTCGGTTTCAACCTATATAGAGGCTGCCATGGGAACTGTGTCTGTGAACACTACAATGTTAGTGTTGTTAAAGTTTTATGTAATTTAGTATGAATTTGGTAGGTTATCTTTGGGGTCTGGGAATGCTCAAAACACTTTCTCCATATAAATTAAGGGTAATTGCTTCTTTGCTATCTGTCACTTTGGTATACATAAAGTTTCACAGGATGGCTGTACTTTCAGAGAGCAGGGGACACTTGTATCTAGTTGAAATATTACCTGATTTGCACAGTTATGTAGTAAATAAGGAGTCCTGATGTGACTCTGTGAATTAATGCGCTAGACTGCAAGGTCGGTTTGAATAGCAAGTTTGGTTGTTCAAATACACCATTGGTAGTTGTAGAGTGTGCTTCATAGTATAACAGCCTTCTCAGGGCTCCATCCCATTCTCCACCTCACTGCTTTCCCTTACCTGTTTTCCAGGAAGTAGCAGGAGGAATCACTCTAAAATCTAGTTGACTCCTGTTTCAAATCCTTCCAATATGGTCTAGACAAAGCCCCACATCCCTACTGGGCTCTTGAGCAGGTCACTTCCCCTTTTAACTCAAATTACTTACTATTCTTCCCACACACACAATCACCTTTGCTTACACTGCTTTCTCTGCCCAGACATCTTTCCCTGACCAATTCCCAGTCATCCTCCAGGTCTCTGCTCAAATGGAATTTTTTTTTTTAGAACAATCAGAAAAAAATTCTATTTCCATGAGGTTTTCCACTACCTGTAAGGATATAAACTGGGAGGTACTGGGGGTCATCTTCAACTATAGTGAATATCAAAGCATCTAACACTCAGTGGTGGAGTCTAATCCCACTGCTGTCATCAATGGATACAATGTAATGAATACAATGTGGCAGAACTTACAGCTTTTAATGAATATAATGTAGCAGAACTTCCTTGGTTTCCAAAACTAGACTGAAAAAAGGCAATAGAGTTTCCATCTATTTTCCCTTTCTCCTTTCCTATTTCTCTTTGTTCTCTATACATCTCTTTCTCTGTCTCTCTCCATATCTCTTTGTAGCTGCCTCGGGCATGCTCTCCTTCTATTTCTCTGTGTTCTGCACTCTCGGAGTGCCTCTTTCTTGGCACATGTACTCTAGAAGCCTGGAGCTCCATATAAGAAGTCTGGCCATCCCAAAGCCACCATTCTGGAAAGGTCACAGGGAGAGAGAGAGTGAACGATTTCTAAGTAACCCCAGCTGTGTAGTCCTTACTGGTTGAGTTTCCCCAGCCCAGTACCCAGATGTGAGCAAGCCTCCCAATAATTCCAGGCCCAGTCTCTGGGCTGCACCAGCTGAAACAGAGTGGAGCAGAGGCCAGCTGGCCACATTAAGCTGGGCCCAGGTGGCGCTGTAGGGTAAGCACTGGACTGCTAACCTCAAGATCAATGGTTCAAACCCACTAGTCACTCCTTGGGGAAAGATGAGGTTTTCTGACTTAATGATTGAATGGCAGTAGATTTGATTTGGGTTTGGTTGAGTCAGCCCTGCCTGAAATCAGTCTGCTCATAGATTCTTTGGCTACATGAGCATAACTTCTGTTATTGTAAGTAAATATAGCTTAAGAGAATAAATTATAAAGCAAAAAAGACATCAATCATTTACATTGCTCTTATGCCTTCTGAAGCACTCTTCTGAGATCATTACATATTTAACTCTTGGGTGTGGCACTGTGGGCTAATGTGTCAGACTGCAATCGTTTGAACTGCAAAGTTGGTGGTTCAAGATCACCAGCTGCTCCTTGGAAACCCTATACAAGATTGCTATGGGTCAGTAATTGACTCAATGGCACTTAACGACAACAACAACCCCTCTCCAAAACTCTATAGGCTTACGTACTGCTATTTTCTTCGTTTTACAGATGGCGCAACTGAGGCAAAGAGAGGTGAAGTTACTTTGCCAAAGCTAGGAAGTGGCAAAGCTGGAATCTGAATTTAAGCAAAGTTTTGAATCCAAGGTCTCTGCTCTTAACCACTAGGTTATATTGCCTTCTACTCTGCCAGGCTATCTGCAATCATGTAGTTACTTTTCATCCTCACCCACCAGACAGAAATAGTGTCCAGACTCTTGATAAATGTACAGATCTGAGCTTCACCACAGTGGATAGCATGTCTGATTTCTCTCTCCAATAATGCTTCCCATCACCATGTTATGGCAAATAGCATTCGTTGCCTACCCTAGATCCATCTCCCATTTTCCACTGGAGCAGGGTCCCAGTTTGGATCAGTGAGATGCAGGCAGACCAGAGCAGAGAGAGGCAGATTCCGTATGTCTTTTACTTCATCACCCTCCCCGACTTAACCCAGCCCCAGCCACCATCAGAAAAGGACCTGACTTGGCAACATTTCAGCCCTTCTCGTCATCTTGCTGAGGCTCCTGAGATGCAGAGAGAAAAGAGAAAATTAAAAATAACATGACAGCAACTCCATAAAAATAATAATGTTTACATCAGGTTTAGTGAGTGTGCGCCACTGTTCTAGTACCTTTCAGAGATTACAATGCCCACTTGACTCCTTGGGAGTCCTAGTGTGCTACTATAGGAGAATCACTGGACTGTTAGCTGCAAGATCGGCAGTTCAAATTCACCAGTAGTTCCACAGAAACCCTATGCAGGGGCGCTGTGAGTCACAACTGACTCCACGGCACTTAACAACAACAACCAGTCTCCTTGCTGGTTTTCATATGCATCAGGCACATTCCTACCACAGGGCCTTTGTACTGACTCTTCTGCCTGATCTGTTTCTCCCCACATGTTCAAATATCACCGTCTCAATGAACCTTTCTTTTCTTTACTACCTTATTGAAAATTATGAAAGAAAAATCCCAGCATTCCTTTTCTCCTTCTCTGCTTTAATTTTCTCCTCAGTACTTCTCACCTTCTAATTGATCTATGGATCTTATTCATTGTCTATTTCCCCCCCCTAAAACATCAGCAAGAGTTTGTCTCCGTTTTAGGTCCGCTTTGGTCAGTATCCAATAGGTGCTCAGCAACCACTTTTGAATAAATTAAGAAATCCAGTGAAGTAGTGTATCATATAATCTTCACTTTACAGGAGGAAACCGAGGCATAGAGATGTGAAGACATTTGTCCCAGGTCACACAGCCAACAAATGGCAGAGTTGATATTTGAACCCTGGCAGTGTTGGCTTAACCATTACCAATCTTCTGACTATAAGGTAGTAGATTGTCTTTATCCATCCAGTATCCTCATCCATTGTCTCCCAGTGTGATTCAAGGGGCCAACTCCCAATTCCAATTCCAGGACACAGGCCTCAGGACTAGCTAGTGATTGGCTCAGAAATGAACATGTGACCTACTACAGGCCAATGAGAACCTTTCACAGGACATGTGCCACCAGAAGCAGGAGCCTGACTAACAAGAAAGCCAGTCAAAGATAAAGCCAACCCCCCTGGTTGTAGGAATAGCACTGGACTGCTAACCACAAGGTCAACAGTTCAAATTTACCAGTCACTCTATGGGAGAAAGCTGTGGCTTTCTTTTCCCTTAAAGATTTACAGCCTCGGGAACCTTATATATAGGGTCATTATGAGTCAGAACTGACTTGATAACACTTAAGTGAGTAGAGGAAAGCCAGATTCACAAAGGAAGCCTTTAGGTGCCTGGATCCAGCCATGCCTGATGCTCATTTTCTCCTGGACTTTTATTCATACAATCCACATAAAAAATAATGAAGAAGAAAAAAAAAAAACTAGTTTGAAATGTGTTTTTTTGTTGTTGTTGCAATCAAAAGAGACCTGATTCCAATAACACAAGCAAGCCTGTAGCACACAACATCTGATGTCACCCAACTTCAGACTGTGTGGTAGTAGTTTCCAAATTTAAACCATGTCTCATCCTGAAAGCTAGATGTGTAACTACCGTGTAGTCTGCATATTGGTAGGTATGGGAAACAGACCTTTCTCCAACCTCTCCTGCCCTCCGCTTTGACTGGCTAAAAAATGGATCAATTAGGAGTCTTGTTGGTGGTGGTATTGTTATGTGCCGCGGAGTCGGTTCCTACTCATAGTGACCCTGTACAGGGTTTCCGAGGCTGTAAATCTTTATGGGAACAGAAAGCCTCATCTTTCTCCTGTGGAGCAGCAGGAAAGATTTGGGAGGGTATGGGGGAAGGATTGCATGGAGGGGATTGTAACCATGGCAATGAGATGATATACGATAGAATGAATGTAAAACTATTATTCTCCCATGTAAACTATCACATAATTCACAATAAAATATTTAAGAAAAAAAAAAGTTATAGCCTCTGTTGATATAAAATGCTACAAAATGTAAACTAATCTATGGTGGCAAAAGGCAGTCTAATGGTGTCTGGAATAGAGAAGAGATTACAATGGTTCATGACGGGACTTTTGTGTATCATGCTTTTTGTGGTGCTGGTTCCACAGGTGCATATAGATGTTCTAACTCATCAACTTGTACATTTCCAACATGTGCTGCCTGTCATGCATCTTTTATGTTGTTCTTGTGGCTGCTGAGTCGGCTCCAACTCATAACAACCCTGCATAGGAGTTCTGAGGCTGCAAATCGTCATAAGAGCAGGAAGCCTCCTCTTTCTCCCATTGAGTGGCTAGTGAATTCGAACTACTAACCCTTCAGCTAGCATCCCAACACATAACTCACTACACTACTATCATTCCTTGTACCTCAATAAAATTAAAAACTAATGGGACTATAGGGCCCTGGTGTGGCACTGTCGTATGATAAACACTGGACTGCTAACCTCAAGGTCGGCTATTCAAATCCACCAGCTACTCTTTGGAAAGACTATACAGGGTCTTTATGAATCAGAACCAACTTGCTGGCACTTAACAACAACAACAATGTGAATATATATTTATTTACACCTACTCCTCATTTAAGGAGTTCTGGCACATTGGGCTGCTAACTGCAAATGTCAGCAGTTGAAATCCACCAGCTTCTCCAGTGAAGAAAGATGAGGCTTTGTGTTCCCATAAAGATTTACAGTCTCAGAAACTCTACACAGGGAGACTATGAGTCAGAACTGACTCACCGGCACACAACCCCACCATCTCACTTATGGACCGCTTCATTTTCTGACATTTAGCATTTATAACATTAGTAAAAAATCTACTATGCAACTGTTTTCCTCATTGATGACATATATCTGGTAGTATCAAACACTGAGGTACAAGGGGAGAGTAACATTGGCTGAGATGGGTAAGATTATGTGTCAACTTGGCAGTGTCGTGATTCTCAGTGGGTTGGCACTCACCCCCAAAGCCCTCACGTCCAGTTGGTCAGTTGCCTGCTATCCTTTCTTGAGCGCTTCATGGATACTGCTCACAATTTTCTGAAGCCTGGTGTCATTCACAAAACCATCACCTTTCTGGGTACAAAGGGGAAGAATACAGACACGTCTACCTCGCTTCCTCAGAACCCCAGTTCCACCCGCCTTCCATGAAACACTTGCTCAGAGTCACCTTCTTTGAATGGACCAGTTTGTCATCCACAAACACTTCAAACTCCCCGGTAGCCTGAGCAGAAATAATCTCCTCCTGGAAATGGGAGAGATTGAAGGATCCTCTCTGAGTCCCCTTCCCCCAACACTTGGTCATCTCCAAACCCTGACCACCCACTCCCCCCAGGCCACCAGCATACTTACAAAGAGCAGGTGATTTGGAAACAGCTGCTCCAGGCTCTTTTTCAGTAGAATGTACTGCAGAGAAATGAGGAGAGAGAGCCCCTTCGCCACAGGAAAGGGGGAACAAGAATTCCTTCCAGGCTTCATCCCCTTCCACTCCCCCCATGTCCAAAGCCAAACTACTCACCCGAAGGCTGTAACTTCAGAGGCCACTGGAGGCAAAGGGCAAGCAGAAGTTGACAGAGAGAGGAAAAAAAAGACACAATATAGAAAGCAGGACCATCTCACTCAGGGAAAGCCAAAATCCTCTTGTGGCTCACGAGGTCCCACGTGATCTATCCTATCACTTTCCTGCCCTTACCTCCTTCCATTCTGCCTCTGGCTCACCCTGCTCCAGCCATAGGGACTTCCTAGCTCTTCTTCCTACACTCCAAATACTCCCTGCCTCAGGGCCTTTGTATTGACTGCCCCTTCTGCTGAAAGTTCTTCCCCCATGACTCTTCCATTCCCCTCCTTTGTTCAGTGTGGTCTTTCCTAACCAGCTTTATTAAAATTTTAACTCCCAAGATGCTTTTTGTCCTGATCACCTTCTAATATGGTGGTGGTGATGTGCCATGGAATCAATTCTGACGCATAGCGGCCCTGCATAGGGTTTCCAAGGCTGCACGAATCTTTATGGGAACAGAAAGTCTCATCTTTCTCCCACGGAATGGCTGGTAGTTTCGAACTGCTGACGTGAGATTAGCAGTCTGACTCATAACCACTACCAGAGCTTCTTACTTTCTAATATACGAGAGATAATTTACTGTGTCCTCTTTCTGCTGTTAATTGCCTACTCCCCACAGCACAATGTCAACACCATAAATGACAAGGATCTCTTGTCTTGTTCACTGCTGTGTCCTAATGCTTGGTACATGTTAGAAATTTACTGTGTAGCTGTGAATTGAGTTAATGAATTCATGGAGACAGAGAAACAGAAAAACAAGGAAGAGATGGGCAGAGAAAGACAGAGGGGTAGATGAGGAATCAGAGATAGGGAGGAGAAAAACACACACACACACCACACACAGGGTGGGGAGGCTGGGAAAGACTGAGTGAAATGGGGAGGAGACAGTGAGCTTTGGTGAGCTGCGCTGAGCAGAGATACAAGAGAGAAAATGTGAGGCAGGGTGAGACCAGGGTGCACAGAACCTTCTAGAACAGGAGAGAGAGAGAGGCAAAGGGTGGTGGGAGAGGTAAGACAAAGCCCTTTGATCCCCTGGCCCAAGGAGATCAAGGAAGATTCATATGATTGTTGGTGACAATTGAGGCTTAGGTCTGAAACCTCATTCAGACTCCTGGGAGCACTTTCCACTAACTCCTCACTTAGCAGGCTCTTGCTCATCACTGAGGGTGAAGCTCTAGACTCACCTCCTCAGAAAAGCTATCCCTGACACTAGCCTCCTCCTCCTCCTCCCACAGAGCACTCATCTCTATTCCTACTAGCACACAAGGGGGCTTCAAAAAGTTTGTGGAGAACCCACACTTGCAGATGGTACCCACGTGACCTGGCCCCATGAATGGATGATCAGAACTCAACCAGAAGAAGAAAGAAGAGGAGAAAAAAAAGAGTGATCTGATACAATTTGATGAACTTGACCTACACCTATGGATGCAGTAGCTCAAAAGAGGGAATAAATCCTTACAGCAAGAAACATTCCCACCCCCTCCACACACAGAGTAGTAGACAGAGATGGGCAACTTAGACATTGGATACCCAAATTGGGGGTGGGGGGGGCGGGGACTACAAAGGCAAGAAGTGACTGGCTTACAAGCTTTCAAGAGGGAACCTAGA
>NW_006408686.1:5420712-5423422 GCF_000296735.1 Chrysochloris asiatica
AATTTAAAGATAATGTCATTTTTTTCCATGAACTTTTGAAGGCCCCTTGTATGTGCTGTGTTTTTGACCCCTCCCCTCCTGAGTGGAGCATGAGGCTTCATGTGTTCAGCTAAGGAGGCAGGGATTTGAATCCAGATAGAATGAGAGGGTAAACCATTGCAATCTGAGAATTGAGACTTTGACAGCCCAGTAGAGCTAGACGATAAGAACTGGACGACTAACTTCAAGATTGGCAGTTCAAACCCACCAAGCTGCTTGTGGGAGAAAAATAAGACTGTCTTCTCCTGTAACAATTTGAAACCTCAGAACCCTATAAAAGGGCGGCTATGAGTTAGAATCAACTAGATGGCAATGCATTGGAAATTTTGAGTTTTTCACCCTATCCTAGACCCTGACCTCCAGATCCCCAGAGCCCCAGCTCTTTCCCCATCCAGCCTTTCCCCATGGAAGGAAGGCAGGTGTGGGTGGGAACAGCGCCTCACCAGTAGATCACTCGAATAAGAACTTTGTTGTCCATTTGGAAGTTCTCACTGGTGGAGGCCAGTGGGTTGTTAGAAACAGGTAAGATCGTTGACATCTTGGTCCCCAGGACAGGCACTGGGATAGGTCCGGGGGTGGAATCCATCAACGTGGTGGTCAGTGTGTCTACCGTTGGAATGGGATCCAAGGTGCACCCCAGTATATCGGTGGCTGATGGAGTGTGAGCTGGAAAAGATCCCTGGGCAAGCTCGGTTAGACTGGTGATGGATGGATTGGAGGACCGCGAAGGATCCTTCTCAGAAGACAAAGTTGGCTCTGGAGCGGGTACTGGGGTCGGAAAGGATTCCGGTCCAGGGAGCTCCGCAGGGATCGCAGCTGGGATTAGGGCCTGGGCTGTACTCGAGGCGTGGACTGGGGTTGGGGTCCGGACTGGGGTTGGGGTCCGGACTGGGGTTGGGGTCCGGACTGGGGTTGGGGTCCTGACCGGGGTTGGCCCCCGGACCGGGGTTGGGGACAGGACCGGGGTTGGGGACAGGACCGGGGTCGGGATCCGGACTGGAGTGGGGGCCCGGACTGGAGTCACAGCCCGGAAGTGGGTCGGTGCCTGGGCTGATGTCGGTGGGTGGGCAGATGTTGGAGCATGGACGGGGTTCGGGGTCCGGACCGAAATTGGGGCCCGGATCAGAGTTGGGGACCGCTCTGAGATCGGATCCCGGACTGTAGTCGGGGCCCGAACCTGAGTCGGGGTCCTGACTGGGGATGGGGTTGGGGCCCGCGCCTGGTTACTCATCCGGGGCCCAGTGGAGGCGCGGGTATCCCGGGATGGGATTCCCGCCCTGCCCTCCTTCCCGGAGCTGGGTGGGCGCGCAGGCTCACCAGGGTTCTGAAATGGAACGTGACCACATGGGGGCACTGTTACACTGTGTTAGCTCAGAAAGGAAGGCCTAAGGATGGGGCTGGACTCCTAGATCTTGCCTAGTAATTCCCACCCCTTAAGACCTGGTGTGGCGCTGTGGGTTAATGCTCCAGACTCTGCAAGATCGGTGGTTCAAGCTCACCAGCTGCTCCTTGGAAACCCTATACAGGGTCGCTATGGGTCGGAACCGACTCGATGGCACTTAACAACAACAAGCGCTGTGGGTTAATACGCCAGACTTGCAAAGCTGTTTGAACTGCAAGGTCCGTGGTTCAAGCTCACCAGTCACTCCTCGGAAACCCTATACAGAGTCGCTATGGGTCGGAACCAACTCCACGGGACTTAACAACAACAATAACAATTGTCATGGCCAGTGTTTCCCTCAGTGTCCTTAACATTCCTGTGTTGGTTTGTGTCTTGCGGACCTGGCTCCGTGCTGGGTGAAATTAAGACAAAAGGGTATCAGAAAATGCCTAGTTTCTGCACTCATCACTTTCCTGGCTGGGGAGACATAGCCTGCACAAAACAGTGGCAGTTTAGATGAGCCTGGGACTAGACGGGGGGGGGGGGGGGGGGGGGGGAGGGAAGCACTGGCAGAGGGGTCCGGGCTGGGAGGGGTCAAGTAGTGACCAAAGAAGATGCTAGACTCATCTGTGACAAAGAGGATTTCCTAGAAGAGGTGACAACTGAGTGACCTGGAAAATAATAGCCACAGAGAATAACATTTACAGCTGGTAGCCCTGTGGGATGTATGTTGGGCTGCTTGCTAACCACAAGGTCAATGGTTCAAACTAACGAACGGAGCTCCACAGGAGATAGGTGAAACTTTCTGCTCCTGTAAAGATTTACAGTCTCTGAACCCCTGTGGGGCAGTTCTACTTGGTTTGCTATGAGTCCAAATGCTGGCAGTAATGAGTTATGTACTGGGCTGCTAACTTTAAGGTCAGTACTTCAAAATCCACCAGTAACTCTGCAGGAGAAAAAGGTTTTCTGCACCGGTAGAGATTTATACTCTCAGCAGCGCTGCACAGGGTCGCTCTCAGAATCCACTCATGGCAGTAGGTTGGGTTTAGGAGATACACTTTCCCCCAGTACTGAGAAGAGCTAATATTCAAACTCAAAACTTGTCAGACTTCAGAGTTGTATAGTCCAATTGCCACTTTGAGATGGACTGATTAAACTGCGACCTCATGCAAGGTGACGATTGGTCTGTCTCATTCACTGTGGTATCCTCGGCTCCTAGAACAAGGCTTGGCGTACAGTTGTTGTTGTTAGGTGCCATCAAGTTGGTACTGACCCATAGTGACCTTATGC